>NC_084583.2:6722500-7022500 GCF_033978685.3 Nerophis lumbriciformis
AGACTGGAAGTCTCTCCAGAGAGTGGTGAGGACCGCGGAAAAGATCTTCAGGAATCCTCTTCCTCTTATCCAGGAGATCGCAAAAAGCGCTGCCTGACCAGGGCTCAGAAAATTTGCAAAGACTCCTCCCACCCCCACCAAGGACTGTTTTCACTGCTGGACTCTAGAAAGAGGTTCCGCAGACTCCGAAGCAGAACCTCCAGCTTCTTCCCTCAGGCCGTAAGACTCTTGAACGCATTATAATTAAATTATCCCCTCAACTCCCCTCAAAATGGATTAACTCGCTGGAATAAACAAAAAACAATATAACATACACACTGAAAAAAGTGACTTTTTGGTGCTGTAAACTCTATTAGAGTAACTGTCATAATTTATACCTAATATTTTTAACATTCAGTAAGAACTAGAGTTTTTTAAGTAAAATTAAACATTTCATTAACGTAATACATGAATTATGGGGGAAGAGTAAGTTTTACTTATGTTTCCTCATACTATTTAAATGTTTAATTGTTGTACGTACATAAACCTAAAAATATTAAATAAACTTTACTCTGAAAATCTAGTGTTTTGAAACGCATGCACGACGACGCATGCGCACAGCACAACAGGCTCCGGCCGTTAGGATCTCTTCACAGAGCACTGCAAGGTGCACCCCATAAACGTGGGCGCATGTGGAAAAAGTGCAATATATTTATCTGCACAGTAATCTTTTTATTTATTTATATGTATTTAAGTATATTTATTTATATTATATAAATATTTATATATTATTTTTATTTATTTATAAATGCACCTTATTGCTTTTTTATCCTGCACTACCATGAGCTTATGTAACGAAATTGTGTTATCTATGCTGTAAAGTTCAAATTTGAATGACAATAAAAAGAAAGTCTAAGTCTTTACCAGAATAATGATCTTTTGTAAGGTTTGCAAAGACGCAAGTTATTTGTTTTTTTTACTCAATATGACAGTATAACTGTCATACTAAATATGAAAGTTGTAAAAACATAACTCCAAAACCAAACAAGCAATCCGTCTAAAAATGCATGTAATATTCAATCTATGTGAGTTTTACCAGAATCAGGTATTTTGGTAAGGTTTACAATTACAAAAATTAGGTTTTACTCATGACAGTATACCTGCCACATTCAATTTGACATTTATTTAAACATAACTCCTAAACCACACATGCACAATGGCTAATAATACCTGGGGAAATGTCTCTTTGTGAGTTTTACTAGAAAAAATATATTGTGTAAGGTTTGTAAAGACACAAGTTAGTTTTTTTTACTCAATATAACAGTATAGCTGTCATACTATATATAAATAAATAAATAAATGGGTTGTACTTGTACAGCGCTTTTCTACCTTCAAGGTACTCCAAGCGCTTTGACACTACTTCCACATTTACCCATTCACACACTGATGGAGGGAGCTGCCATGCAAGGCGCTAACCAGCACCCATCAGGAGCAAGGGTGAAGTGTCTTGTTCAGGACACAACGGACATGACGAGGTTGGTACTAGGTGGGGATTGAACCTGGGACCCTCGGGTCGCGCACGGCCATTCTTCCACTGCGCCAAACATTACTCCAAAACCAATGTCTAAAAATGCCTGTAATATTGTATCTGTGTGAGTTTTACTAGAATCAGTTGTTTTTGTAAGGTTTTCAAATACCAAAATTAGGTTTTATTTACTTTGACTGTTATTTAAACATAACTCCTAAACAACAAATGCAAAATAGCTAATAATGCTTGGAGAGATGTATCGTTGTTATAGCGAGCCTGCTGACCAACAGTATCTCTGTCTGGACTGGAGCCTGCAGTGCCTCAGACTGGAAGTATCTCCAGAGAGTGGTGAGGACGGCGGAAAAGATCATCAGGACTCCTCTTCCTCCTATCCAGGAGATCGCAAAAAGTGCTGCCTGACCAGGGCTCAGAAAATTTGCAAAGACTCCTCCCACCCCCACCAAGGACAGTTTTCACTGCTGGACTCTAGAAAGAGGTTCCGCAGCCTCCGAAGCAGAACCTCCAGCTTCTGTAGCAGCTTCTTCCCTCAGGCCGTAAGACTCTTGAACGCATCATAATTAAATTATCTCCTCAACTCCCCTCAAAATGAATTAACTCGCTGGAATGAAATAAACAATATAACATACACCCATAAACGTGGGCGCATGTGAAAAAAGTGCAATATATTTATCTGCACAGTAATCTATTTATCTATTTATATATATTTATATATATTTATTTATTATATATATATATATGTATATATATATATATATATATATATATATAGTATTTATATATTATTTATATATATTTATTTATCGAAATATGCACCTTATTGCTTTTTTATCCTGCACTACGACATTTCGTTCTTATCTGTGCTGTAAAGTTCAAATTTGAATGACAATAAAAAGAAAGTCTAAGTCTAAGTCTTTACTAGAATAACGATCTTTTGTAAGGTTTGCAAAGACACAAGTTAGGTTTTTTTTTACTCAATGGTAATATACAGTATAACTGTCATACTAAATATGAAAGTTGTATAATCAAAACTCCAAAACCAAACATGCAATCCGTCTAAAAATGCATGTAATAATGAATCGATGTGAGTTTTACCAGAATCAGGTATTTTGGTAAGGTTTACAATTACAAAATTTAGGTTTCACTCATAATGACAGTATAACTGCCACATTCAATTTGACATCTATTTAAACATAACTCCTAAACCACAAATGCACAATGGCTATTAATGCCTGGAGAAATGTCTCTTTGTGAGTTTTACTGGAAAAAAAATATTTCGTAATGTTTGTACCGACACAAGTTAGTTTTTTTTACTCAATATGACAGTGTTACTGTCATACTAAATATGGAAGTTATATAAACATAACTCCAAAACCAAACATGCATTATCTCTAAAAATGCCTGTAATTTTGTATCCATGTGAGTTTTACTAGAATCAGTTGTTTTTGTAAGGTTTGCAAATACAAAATATGGGTTTTACTCACAGTATACTGTCACACTCAATCTGACAGTTATTTAAACATAACTCCTAAACCACACATGCCAAATGGCTAATAATGCCTGGAGAAATGTCTCTTTGTGAGATTTGCAGGAAAAAAAATATTTTGTAAGGTTTGTAAAGACACAAGTTAGTTTTTATTACTCAATATGACAGTATTACTGTAATACTAAATATGAAAGTTATATAAACACAACTCCAAAATCAAACATGCATCATGTCTAAAAATGCCTGCAATATTGCATCCATGTGAGTTTTACTAGAATCAGTTGTTTTTGTAAGGTTTTTGCAAATACAAAAATTAGGTTTTACTCACTATGACAGTTATTTAAACATAACTCCTAAACAACAAATGCAAAATGACTAAAAATGCTTGGAGAAATGTATCTTTGTTAGATTAACTAAAACAATGATCTTTTTTATGGTTTGCAAAGAAACACATTTTAGTTTTTTGTACTCAATATGATAGTATAACTGTTATACTAAATATGAAAGTTGTATAAACATAACCCCAAAACCAAACATGTAATCTGTCTAAAAATGCCTGTAATATTGAATATTTGTGAGTTTTACCAGAATCAGGTATTTTGGTAAGGTTTACAATTACAAAAATTAGGTCATGATGACAGTATTACTGCCACATTCAATATGACAGTTATTTAAACATAACTCCTAAACCACACATGCAAAATGGCTAATAATGCCTGTAGATATGTATCTTTGTGAGTTTTACTAGAAAAAATATATTTTGTAAGTTAGTTTTTTTTACTTAATATGACAGTATAACTGTCATACTAAATCCATCCATTTTCTTCCGCTTATCCGAGGTCCGGTTGCAGGGGCAGCAGCCTAAGCAGAGAAGCCCGGACTTCCCTATCCCCAACCACTTCGTCCAGCTCATCTCGGGGGATCCCGAGGCGTTCGACAGCCCAGCCAGGAGACATAGTCTTCCCAATGTGTCCTGGGTCTTCCCCGCGGCCTCCTGCCCGTCGGACTTGCCCTAATGAAAAAAGCAATACAAATGTATTCAAACACAACTCTAAACCAAACATGTAAAATGTCTAAAAATGCCTGTAATATTGAATCTATGTGAGTTTTACCAGAATCAGGTATTGTGGTAAGGTTAACATTTACAAAAATTAGGTTTTACTCATAATAACAGTATAACTGCCACATTCAATTTGACATTTATTTAAACATAACTCCTAAACCACATGTGCACAATGGCTAATAATGCCTGGAGAAATGTCTCTTTGTGAGTTTTACTGGAAAAAAAAATATTTTTTAAGGTTTGTACAGATACAAGTTAGTTTTTTTTATTCAATATGACAGTATTACTGTCATACAAAATATGAAAAATATATAAACATTACTACAAAACCAAACATGCATTATGTCTAAAAATGCCCGTAATCAGGGCCGGCCCGTGGCATAGGCCGTATAGGCAAATGCTAAGGGCGCCGTCCATCAGGGGGCGCCACGCCAGTGCCACAAATGTTGGAGAAAAAAAAAAAAAAAAAAAAGTTGATACTATTATTTCTAAATACAAAAAATAATCCCACGTTAATTAAAATGCAAATTAAAGCCTATTTAATAGAAATATTATTTGTTACAACATTACGCCCCCCCCCCCCTTCCCCCCGCACGGCCCCCCCCCCTTTCCCGTATCATGACTCTTTTTGGACGTCACCACATCAAAAAATCAACACAAGATGTCAAAACGGCCAAAACTGTCAGGTGCCCAGGGAAGAAAAAAGAGAAAAGAAGAGGAGGAGAAACGAGAAAAGACAGAGGTAGCAGGTAGGTAACGTTAGCCTACATGAAATTTTTTGTCTGTTACAGAATGTGATAGTAACCTGGCTTTTTAGCATTAAGCTAATGTTACATGATTCGGCAATTGCTAATCAATAAATAGCTAGTTCTGTTTTAACGTCGGGTTAATATTGTGGAGGGGGCTAAATTGTTATGGAAAATAATAATGTAACGTTAGGTAATTACAGTACTCCCACCTTACATTCCTCAGGGACATTTGTATTAGATCTTTTAAGCAGGTGTTTTTGTTTACATTGTTATTGCCTTCTGGTTAGCTAATGTTTGCCCTGCAGGTAATAGTCACTTTTCCACCCCTTTATATATTAGGTATAGTTGTAAGCAGAGGTGGCTAGAGTAGCCAGAAATTGTACTCAAGTAAGAGTACTGTTACTTTAGAGATTTATTACTCAAGTAAAAGTAAGGAGTAGTCACCCAAATATTTACTTGAGTAAAAGTAAAAAGTATGTTGTGAAAAAACTACTCAAGTACTGAGTAACTGATGAGTAACATACACATACACACACACATATATATATATATATATATATATATATATATATATACACATACATATACATTGATATATACAGTATATAATTTATATGTATTTATTTTGCTGTTTTTGTTTACATGTTAAAGATGTTTTAATGAATAAACATGCATGTTTAACATATAGATTATTTTCTTTCATGCAGACTAGAATATAAGTTGGTGTATTACCTGATTCTGATGACTTGCGTTGACTGTAATCAGACAGTAGTGATGATAACGTCCACGTTTTCAAATGGAGGAGAAGAAAAGTTCCTCCTTTCTGTCTAATACCACATGAAAGTGGTTGGTTTTTGGCACCTTGTTTGTCCAGCTTCCATATTCGTTTTTATACACTTTACAAGAAATATATTGGCGTCAAACTCCGTAGCTTGCTAGCTTGTTTGCGCTGGCTTTCGGAGACTCTTGTTTTGAAAGCGCAGGCGCGATGGAGCGGCACTTTTATTGTGAAGACAGGAACGTCCTCATGTGCGGTCAGTCTTGAGGCTTTTGACGGGATGTACGGTTGAAATAAAAAAAGTATATTTTTTCCTTCACACTTTTGATTGATTGATTGGAACTTTTATGATTAGATTGCACAGTACAATAAATATTCCGTACAATTGACCACTAAATGGTATCACCCCAATAAGTTTTTCAACTTGTTTAAGTCAGGTCATGTGACCACCTGGCTCTGTTTGATTGGTCCAACGTCACCAGTGACTGCATCTGATTGGTGGAACGAAGTGAAACGTCACCAGGAAGGCAGGCACTTTGAAGGTCTGTCTGACAGACCAAAACAAACAAAGCGTGCATTAACAGATCGATACAAATTAGTAGCGAGTAGCGAGCTGAATGTAGATAAAAGTAGCGGAGTAAAAGTAGCGTTCCTTCTCTATAAATATACTTAAGTAAAAGTAAAAGTATGTTGCATTAAAACTACTCTTAGAAGTACAATTTATCCCAAAATTTACTCAAGTAGATGTAACAGAGTAAATGTAGCGCGTTACTACCCACCTCTGGTTGTAAGTAAAAAAAAAAGGTCAAAGACAAAGCTATTCGGTTTCTTGTGAGTATATACACTTCACTGCCGATGTGGGGGGGCGCCACCTAAAATCTTGCCTAGGGCGCCAGATTGGTTAGGGCCGGGCCTGCCCGTAATATTGTATCCATGTGAGTTTTAGTAGAATCATTTGTTTTCATAAGGTTTGCAATTACAAAATATGTGTTTTACTCACTATGACAGTATACTGTCACACTCAATTTGACGATTATTTAAACATAAGTCCTAAACCACACATGCAAAATGGCTAATAATGCCTTGAGTTATGTATCTTTGTGAGTTTTACTAGAAAAAATATATTTTGTAATGTTTGCAAATACCCAAGTTATTTTTTTACTTAATATGACAGTATAACTGTCATACTAAATCCATCCATTTTCTTCCTGCTTATCCGAGGTCAGGTTGCGGGGGCAGCAGCCTAAGCAGAGAAGCCCAGACTTTCCTCTCCCCAGCCACTTTGTCCAGCTCTTCTCGGGGGATCCCGAGGCATTTACAGGCCAGCCAGGAGACATAAATAGATAGATACATAGATAGTACTTGATTGATTCCTTCAGGAGAGTTCCCTCAGGAAAATTTAAATTCCAGCAGTAGTGTACAAAATTGTAAAAAGTGAAAAGTAAATAATGGGGGTATAAATTGAAACAAAATAGAAACATATTACAATAGAATAAAAATAAAAAGCAACAATGAGAATAAAAAATAAAAAATGCATTCAAACACAAGGACAGCCGCCTCAGGAAGTACAGCTCTGTCCTTTCCTGTACAAGTGGTCTATGTTAACAGTCCAGTCCAGTTTATTGTCCACCCACACCCCAAGGTACTTGAATGATAGTCTTCCCAATGTGTCCTGGGTCTTCCCCGTGGCCTCCTGCCGGTCGGCCTTGCCCTAACGAAAATAACAATAAAAAATGTATTCAAACACAACTCCTAAACCAAACATGTAAAATGTCTAAAAATGCCTGTAAAATTGAATCTATGTTTTACTAGAATCAGTTGTTTTTATAAGGTTTGCAAATACAAAATTAAGTTTTACACATAATGACAGTATAACTGCCACACTCAATATGACAGTTATTTAAACATAATTCCTAAACCACACATGAAAAATGTCTAATAATGCGTGAAGAAATGTATCTTTGTGATTTTTATTAGAAACGTTTTCTTTTGTGAGGTTTGCAAAGACAAAAGTTAGTTTTTTTACTCAATATGACAGTGTAACTGCCACACTCACTATGACAGTTATTTAAACATAACTCCTAAACTCATACTTGCCAACATTGAGACCTCCGATTTCAGGAGGTGGGGGTGGGGAAGGCATGGTCGGGGGTGGGGTGGGGGCGTGGTTGGGGGTGTGGTTAAGAGGGGAGGAGTATATTTAGAGCTAGAATTCACCAAGTCAAGTATTTCATATATTTATATATACATATATATATATATATATATATATATATATATATATATATATATATATATATATATATATATATATATATATATATATACATATATATATATAAATATATACACACACATATATAAAAAAAACTTGACTTTCAGTGAATTCTAGCTATATATATATATATATATATATATATGTATGTGTGGGGAAAAAAATCACAAGACTACTTCATCTCTACAGGCCTGTTTCATGAGGGGTTCCCTCAATCATCAGGAGATATAAGACATATATATATATATATATATATATATATATATATATATATATATATATATATATATATAAAATAAATACTTGAATTTCAGTTTTCATTTATTTACACATATACACACACATAACACTCATCTACTCATTGTTGAGTTAAGGGTTGAATTGTCCATCCTTGTTCTATTCTCTGTCACTATTTTTATAACCATGCTGAACACCCTCTCTGATGATGCATTGCTGTGTGGCACGCACAAAAGTGCTTTCATCAAATGCACGAGAGTCTGGAATTTTCCATCCCTCCCGAGCATGGCCAAAACCGGTCAATCTTTGCTTCCTGAGGAAGATCTTCACTGCCAAGCACTTGGTATTCCACTACTTCTTCTATCCAGGTCCAATCGCAGCTGCGGCTTGGAACTTATAAGCGTGTTTCTTCATCTTACTCGTCGTCGGCGTCGCCATGGCTGTATCTTCCGCGTTCTTCTGCTTTGTCTCCTTGTTGTGTGCGCAGTTGTGCACTGCATTCTCTAAAAGCCCTGGATGTTATTGTCACATATGCATGTACAGTAGATGGCAGTATTGCCCTGTTTAAAGAGTGTCACAACATTGCTGTTTACGGCAGACAAACTGCTTTACGGTAGACGAAAACGTGACTGCTGTTGTTTTGTGTTGTTACCGTGCTGGGAGGACGTTAATGAAACTACCTAACAATAAACCCACATAAGAAACCAAGAACTCGCCCTCGATCATTCTACAGTTATAACGTGATTGGGCAGGCATGCTGTTTATATCGTGGGAAAGCAGACGTGAATACAGGCTGTCCTCACTCAGATCAGCCTGAATTTCGGGAGATTTTCGGGAGAAAATTTGTCCCGGGAGGTTTTCGTGAGAGGCGCTGAATTTCGGGAGTCTCCTGGAAAATCCAGGAGTATTGGCAAGTATGCCTAAACTACACATAAAAAATGCCTAATAATGCCTGAAATAAGGCATTCTTGTGAGTTTTACTCGAAACATATGCTTTTTTAAGGCTTGCAAACACAAAAAGTATTTGGTTTCCTCTATATGACAGTAAAGTTCTTAAAATCCTGAGATAATGCGAAATAAGCAAAAACAATGTATTCCATCATAATTCCTACACCAAATAAGCAAAATGTCTAAAAATGCCTGTAATATTGAATCTGTGTGAGTTTTACTAAAATCAGTTGTTTTGGTAAGGTTTACAAATACAAAAATGAGGTTTTACTCTTTATGACAGTTATTTAAACATAACTCCATCCATCCAGCCATCCATTTTCTTCCGCTTATCCGAGGTCGGGTTGCGGGGGCTGCAGCCTAAGCAGGGAAGCCCAAACTTTCCTCTCCCCAGCCACTTCGTCCAGCTCCTCCCGGGGAGGAAACTCATTTCGGCCGCTTGTAACCGTGATTTTGTCCTTTCGGCCATGATACAAAGCTCATGACCATAGGTCAGGATGGGAACGTAGATCGACCGGTAAATCGAGAGCTTTGCCTTCCGGCTCAGCTCCTTCTTCACCACAACGGATCAATACAGCGTCCGCATTACTGAAGACGCCGCACCGATCCGCCTGTCGATCTCACGATCCACTCTTCCCTCACTCGTGAACAAGACTCTGAGGTCCTTGAACTCCTCCACTTGGGGCAAGATCTCCTCCCCAACCCGGAGATGGCACTCCACCCTTTTCCGGGCGAGAACCATGGACTCAGACTTGGAGGTGCTGATTCACATCCCAGTCACTTCACACTCGTCTGCGAACCGATCCAGTGAGGGTTGAAGATCTTGGCCAGATTAAGCCATCAGGACCACATCATCTGCAAATAGCAGAGACCTAATCCAACACCAAACCGGATCCCCTCAACGCCCTGACTGCGCCTAGAAATTCTGTCCATAAAGGTTATGAACAGAATCGGTGACAAAGGGCAGCCTTGGCGGAGTCCAACCCTCACTGGAAACGGGTCCGACTTACTGCCGGCAATGCGGACCAAGCTCTGACTCTGGCAAAGGGAGCGAACCGCCACAATAAGACAGTCCGTTACCCCATACTCTCTAAGCACTCCCCACAGGACTTCCAGGGGTAGATGGTCGAATGCCTTCTCCAAGTCCATAAAGCACATGTAGACTGGTTGGGCAAACTCCCATGCACCCTCAAGGACCCTGTAGAGAGTATAAAGCTGGTCCGCAGTTCCACGACCAGGACGTAAACCACACTGTTCCTCCTGAATCCGAGGTTCGACTATCCGGCGTAGCCTCTTCTCCAGTACACATGAATAGACCTTACCGGGAAGACTGAGGAGTGTGATCTCACGATTGTTGAAACACACCCTCTGGTTCCCCTTCTTAAAGAGAGGAACCGCCCCCGATGTCCACGCGATGTTGCAGAGTCTTGTCAACCAAGACAGCCCCACAGCATCCAGAGCCTTAAGGAACTCCGGACGGATCTCATCCACCCCCAGGGCGTTGCCATTGAGGAGCTTTTTAACTACCTTGGCATCCTCAGCCCCAGAAATAGGAGAGCCCACCACAGATTCCCCAGGCAATGCTTCCGCATAGGAAGACATGTTGGTGGGATTAAGGAGGTCTTCGAAGTATTCCCTCCACCGATCAATAACAGCTGCAGTAGAGGTCAGCAGCGCACCATCCTCACCATACACGGTGTTACAGTGCACTGCTGCCCCCCCCTTGAGCCGGCGGATGGTGGTCCAGAATCGCTTCGAAGCCGTCTGGAAGTCGTTTTCCATGGCTTCTCCAAACTCCTCCCATGTCCGAGTTTTTGCCTCTGCGACCGCTGAAGCCGCACTTCGCTTGGCCTGTCGGCTGCCTCTGGAGTCCCATGAGCCAAAAGGACCCGATAGGCTCTTTCTTCAGCTTGACGGCATCCCTCACTGCTGGTGTCCACCAGCGGGTTCTAGAGTTTGGTGCCACGACAGGCACCAAACTCCTTGCGGCCACAGCTCCAATCAGCCGGCTCGACAAGAGAGGCACGGAACATGGTCCACTCAGACTCAATGTCCAGCGCCTCCCTCGTGACATATTCAAAGTTCTTCCGGAGGCGTTCCCAGCAAACCCTCACAATGCGTTTGGGCCTGCCAGGTCTGTCAGGCATCCTCCCCCACCATCGCAGCCAACTCACCACCAGGTGGTGATCGGTAGAAAGCTCCGCCCCTCTCTTCACCCGAGTGTCCAAAACATGAGACCGCAAATCCGATGACACAACTACAAAATCGATCATGGAACTGCGGCCTAGGGTGTCCTGGTGCCAAGTGCACATATGGACACCCTTATGTTTGAACTTGGTGTTTGTTATTGACAATGTGTGACGAGCACAAAAGTCCAATAACAAAACACCACTCGGGTTCAGATCCGGGGCGGCCATTCTTCCCAATCACGCCTCTCCAGGTTTCACTGTTGTTGCCAAGATGAGCGTTGAAGGCCCCCAGTAGAACGAGGGAATCACCCGGTGGAGCACTTTCCAGTACTCCCTCGAGTGAATCCAAAAAGGGTGGGTACTCTGAGCTGCCGTTTGGCGCGTAAGGCTAAACAACAGTCAGGACCCGTCCCCCCACCCGAAGGCGGAGGAAAGCTACCCACTGGTCCACTGGGTTGAACTCCAACGTGCAGGCTTTGAGCCGGGGGGCAACAAGAATTGCCACCCGAGCCCGTCGCCTCTCAACGCAAGCATTATAACTCCAAAACAACAAATGCTAATAATGCTTGGAAAAATGTATCTTTGTTAGTTTTACTAGAATAATAATCTTCTGTAAGGTTTGCAGACACAAGTTGTTGTTTTTTTACTCAATATGACAGTATAACTGTCATACTAAATATGAAAGTTGTATAAACATATCTCCAAAACCAGTGTTGGGTTAGTTACTGAAAACCAGTAACTAGTTACAGTTACTAGTTACTTTATTTCAAAAGTAACTCAGTTACTAACTCAGTTACTTACACCAAAAAGTAATGCGTTACTGTGAAAAGTAACTATTTAGTTACTTCTTTTTTTCTTCTTTTTTTTTTTAAAGCTCCCATTAATGCCCTTTTTGCCTTCATTTCAGTACTGTTATTGCACTGGAGAATAATACAATCTGTTGATCAACTTGACATACATTTTTATTTTCCTTTTAACATAATTAATGAAAAACAGTGCAACATAAAAAGGCATTCCTCCTTTCTTTAAACTTGGACCAATGACCATGAATAAAAAAACAAGTTAAAGTGCAACATAAGAAGGCTCATCATCTTCCTTGAAACATAAAGCCTGACATCCGGAGTGATGCTGCTGTCTTCCACACTTGGAGCCATGGATTGTAGAATACTTGTTTTCATTGACACAGATGGTGAAGTTTCAGTGCTCAGTAGAGATGGAACACTTTTGAGGGGTTTAAGCACCTGGAGGACCTCACTTGCCACTCTCACATCATCATCAGACAGGGTGACATTTGTCTTCAGGGTGTTGTGGGTCAATGCAGAGTATATAGCTGCCTGCTGCTCCAACATATCATAAGTGGAGTTCCACCTCGTTGGGACATCATGTATGAGCAGGCAGCTTTAGCATTTCTTGCTTTGTCTTAAGCACATGAGCAGCTGTTGTGCTTGGGTGGAAGTAAGAAACCTTCCTGATCCTCTCAAGGAGGCGCTCCATCCTATTGACTGAGATTCCCTTCTGTGATGCCAAATTCACTACATGTGCAAAGCACCTATCTGTGGTCCCAGTCCTGCCTCATTCTCTGTAATTATTTGATTTTTGGCATTATCACGTGTGACTGGGATATCTTTATCTTCCATTCCTCCACTGCTTGTGTCAGTACCTGCGCAAGGTGACTCTCGTAGAGGGGGCGTGTCTTCTCATCTCCCAGTCTGCTGTGATGAAGTGAGCGCTTATAGTTCCGCTGGTCGTCCACCCGTCTGTCATGAGCGCAACAGCTGATGCTCGGGATAGTTCATCCACAACTTTTTTCTTCTCCTGCTCATAAAGATCTGGCACAATCTTATTGCTGAAGTGGGTGCGCGACGGGATGTCGTAACGTGGTTCAAGCACGTTCAGCATGTGTTTAAACCCCTCGTTTTGCACAACCGAGTCTGCACTTATAAACACACCGATTCAGTGGCGGGGGCGTTCAAGCTCCTCCGTTACTCCGCTCGCCATGACCACGCTGTGTGTGGACTGAACGTGCCAACAACTTTTTTTTTTGTTTCATATATCAAACCGCGGATCACGTGCTTGTGTGCCTCATCCCCTCCCCACACCCACACACACACACACATAGACCGCGCCTCTTTTCTTCTCTCAGGCTTGTGACAGAGGAAGATTCAGAAGAACGACACCGCAGCGCTTCTGTTTCTAGCCGATACTACATCAAAAGTAACGTAAAATAACGCAGTAACGCATCATGTAGTAACGGTAACTAAATTACTGAATAAAAAAAAATAACGCGTTAGATTACTAGTTATCGCCGAAACTAACGGCGTTACAGTAACGCGTTACTTTGTAACGCGTTAGTCCCAACACTGTCCAAAGCCAAACATGCAATCCATCTAAAGATGCCTGTAATATTGAATCTATGAAAAATAGTTTTTTTACTCAATATGACAGTATAACTGCCATACTAAATCCATCCATTTTCTTCCGCTTATCGGAGGTCGGGTTGCGGGGGCAGCAGCCTAAGCAGAGAAGCCCCAGCCACTTTGTCCAGCTCTTCTCGGGGGATCCCGAGGCGTTCCCAGGCCAGCCTGAGACATAGTCTTCCCAATGTGTCCTGGGTCTTCCCCGTGGCCCCCTGCCGATCGGACTTGCCCTAACGAAAAAAGCAAAAAAAATGTATTCAAACATGTGAAATGTCTAAAGATGCCTGTAATATTGAATCTATGTGAGTTTTACTAGAATCAGTTGTTTTTGTAAGGTTTGCAAATACAAAAATTTGGTTTTACACATAATAATAGTATATCTGCCACATTCAATATGACAGTTATTTAAACATATTTCCTAAACCACACATTAAAAATGTCTAATAATGCCTGGAAAACATTATTTTTGTGAGTTTTACTGGAAAAACATAGTTTGTAATGTTTGTAAAGACACAAGTTAGTTTTACTCAAGATGACAGTATAACTGTCATAATACATATGAAAGTTATATAAACATAATTCCAAAACCAAACATGCATTATGTCTAAAAATACCTGTAAAATTGTATCCATGTGAGTTTTACTAGAATCCTTTTTTGCGATGAGGTGGCGACTTGTCCGGGGTGTACCCCGCCTTCCGCCCGATTGTAGCTGAGATAGGCTCCAGCGCCCCCTGCCACCCCAAAAGGGAATAAGCGGTAGAAAATGGATGGATGGGCATTTTTTGTTGTCATTACTAAATCCATCCATTTTCTTCCGCTTAACCGAGGTCGGGTTGCGGGGGCAGCAGCCTAAACAGAGAAGCCCAGACTTCCCTCTCCCCAGCCACTTCTTCCAGCTCTTCTCGGGGGATCCTGAGGCGTTCCCAGGCCAGCCGGGAGACATAATCTTCCCAATGTGTCCTGGGTCTTCCCCGTGGCCTCCTGCCGGTCGGACTTGCCCTAAACACCTCCCTCGGGAGGCGTTCGGGTGGCATCCTGAGCAGATGCCCGAACCACCTCATCTGGCTCCTCTCAATGTGGAGGAGCAGCGCTTTACTCTGAGTTCCTCCCGGATGACAGAGCTTCGGGAGAGACCCGCCACCCGGCAGAGGAAACTCAATTTGGCCGCTTGTCTTTGATATTGTCTTTTCGGTCATAACCATGACCATGGGTGCAGGATGGGAATGTAGATCGACCGGTAAATTTAGAGCGTCCTCATTACTGAAGACGCCGCACCGATCCGCCTGTGGATCTCATGATCCACTCTTCCCTCACTCGTGAACAAGACTCCTAGGTACTTGAACTCCTCCACTTGGGGCCATCTAGTATGTGCCATCGCCTCCTCAACCTGGAAATGGCACCCCACCCTTTACCGGGCGAGAACCATGGACTCGGACTTGGAGGTGCTGATTCTCATCCCAGTCGCTTCATACTCGGCCATCCAATGGAGATCCTGGCCAGTTGAAGCCATCAGGACCACATCAACTGCAAAAAGCAGAGACCTAATCCTGCAACCACCAAACCGGATCCCCTCAACGCCATGACTGCAATTCTGTCCATAAAAGTTAACAACAGAATCGGTGACAAAGGGCAGCCTTGGTGGACCAAGGCTGCCCTACACTGATCATACAGGGAGCGACCCGCCACAATAAGACAGTCCGATACCCCATACTCTTGTCTTTGAGCCGGGGGGACAACAAGAATTGCCACCCCAGCCTCTCATTGCTTGCAACGCCATAGTGGAAGAGAGTCCAGCCCCTCTCGAGAGAACAGGTTCCTGTGCGTCGAAGTGAGTCCAACTATATCTAGCCGGAACTTATCCATCTCGCACACCAGCTCAAGCTCCTTCCCTCCCAGCGAGGTGACATTTCACGTCAGAAGAGCTAGCTTATGTAGCCGATGATCGGACCGCCAAGTGCCCTGCCTTTGGCTGCCGCTCAGCTCACACTGCACCCGACCTCTATAACCCAGCCCATGAGTGGTGAGCCCATTGGAGGAGGGAACCACGTTGCTTCATTGAGCTGAGCCAGCCAACAGGCGCTCGCCATCGTGCCCCACCTCTGGGCCTGGCTCCACAGGGGAGCCACGGTGACCCGCATCCGGGCGAGGAAAAATCTAGGACCTCGATTTGTACTTTTCATAAAGGTCTTTGAGCTGCTCTTTGTCTGATCCCTCACCTAGGACCTATTTGTCTTGGGAGAGCCTACGAGGGGGCATAGAAGCCCACAGACAGCATAGCTCCTAGGATCAGTGGGCCCCGCAAACTCCTCTACCACAATAAGGTGGCGGCTCAGAAAGGAGGTTATGTAAACATAACTCCAAAACCAAACATGCATTATGTCTAAAAATGCCTAAAATATTGTACCTGTGTGACTTTTACTAGAATGGGTTGTTTTTGTAAGGTTTGTAAATACAAACATTTGGTTTTACTCACTATGGTAAATGGGCTATACTTGTATAGCGCTTTTCTACCTTCAAGGTACACAAAGCGCTTTGACACTATTTTTACATTCATCCATTCACACACTGATGGCGGAAGCTGGCATGCAAGGCCCTAACCACAACCCATCAGGAGCAAGGGTAAAGTGTCTCCCTCAAGGACACAACGGACGTGACGAGGTTGGTAGAAGGTGGGGATCGAACCAAGAACCCTCAGGTTGCTGGAACGGCCACTCTCCCAACTGCGCCACGCCTTCCCCATGTATACTGTCTCTGTCTCTGTATCTGACAGTTATTTAAACATAATTCCGAAACCACACATGCAAAATGGCTAATAAGAGAAATGTATCTTTGTGAGTTTTACTGGAAAAAAATATTTTGTAAGGTTTGCAAAGACACGTCTTTTTTTTTTTTTTTTACTTAATATGACAGTATAACTGTCATACTAAATATGAAAAGTTATAAACCTAACTCCAAAACCAAACCTGCATTATGTCTAAAAATGCCTGTAATATTGTATATTTGTGAATTTTACTAGAATCAGGAGGTTTTAAGGTTTAAAAATACAAAAATTAGGTTTTACTCATAATGACAGTATAACTGCCACACGCAATATGACAGTTATTTAAAAACTCCTAATCCACACAAGCAAAATGGCTATTGATGCCTGAAATAATGCATCCTTAGGAGTTTTCCTCGAAACATAAGCTTTTTTAAATCTTGCAAACACAAAAAGTAGTTTTTTACTCAATATGACAGTAATGTTCTTAAAATCCTGAGATAATGCGAAAAAAGCCATAAAAATGTATTCAATCATAATTTCTAAACTAAACATGCAAAATGTGTAAAAATGCCTGTAATATTGAATCCATGTGAGTTTTACTAGTTTAGGTTGTATTTGAAATTTTTGCAAATACAAAAATTAGGTTTTTTTCACCATGACAATGTACACTCAATATGACAGTAAATTAAACATAACTCCTAAACTACACTTAAAAATGAGCTAATGTTGCCTGAAATAATGGATCCTTGGGAGTTTTACTCGAAACATATGCTTTTTTTAAGGTTTGTAAACACAAAAAGTAGTTTTTACTCAATATGACAGTAATGTTCTTAAAATTCTGAGATAATGCGAAAAAAACAATAAATATGTATTCCAACATAATTCCTAAACCAACATTGCAAAATGTCTAAAAATGCCTGTAATATTAAATCCATGTGAGTTTTACTAGAATCAGTTGTTTTAGTAAGGTTTGCAAAACAAAAAATTTGGTTTTACTCTTTATGAAAGTAAACTGTCACACTCAATATGACAATTTTTTAATCATAACTCCTAAACTACTCATGCAAAATGGCTAATAATGTTTGAAATAATGGATCTGTGGGAGTTTTCCTCGAAACATATGTTTTCTTAAGGCTTGCAAACACAAAAAGTATTTTTGTACTCAATATTACAGTAATGTTCTTAAATTCCTGAGATAATGCGAAAAAAGAAAAACAAATGTATTCAATCATAATTTCTAAACTAAACATGCAAAATGTGTAAAAATGCCTGTTTTTTTGATTCCATGTGAGTTTTACAGAACCAGTTGTTTTAGTGAAGTTTGCAAAAACAAAATATAGGTTTTACTCTTTATGAAAGTAAACTGTCACACTCAATATGACAGTTTTTTAATCATAACTCCTAAACTTCTCATGCAAAAGGGCTAATAATGTTTGAAACAATGGAGCCTTGGGAGTTTTCCTTGAAACATATGCTTTCTTAAGGCTTGCAAACACAAAAAGTATTTTTTGTACTCAATATGACAGTAATGTTCTTAAAATTCTGAGATAATGCGAAAAAAGCAAAAAAAAATTTATTCCAACATAATTCCTAAACCAACAATGCAAAATGTCTAAAAATGCCAGTAATATTAAATCCATGTGAGTTTCACTAGAATCAGTTGTTTTAGTAAGGTTTGCCAAAGCAAAAATGAGGTTTTACTCTTTATGAAAGTAAACTGTCACACTCAATATGACAATTTTTTAATCATAACTCCTAAACCACTCATGCAAAATGGCTAATAATGTTTAAAATAATAGTTCCTTGGGAGTTTACCTCGAAACATATGCTTTCTTAAGGCTTGCAAACACAAAAAGTATTTTTTTACTCAATATGACAGTAATGTTCTTAAAATCCTGAGATAATGCGAAAAAAGCCATAAAAATGTATTCAATCATAATTTCGAAAATAAACATGCAAAATGTGTAAAAATGCCTGTATTATTGAATCCATGTGAGTTTTACTAGAATCAGTTGTTTTAGTGAAGTTTGCAAAAACAAAAATTAGGTTTTACTCTTTATGAAAATAAACTGTCACACTCAATATGACAATTTTTTAATCATAACTCCTAAACCACTCATGCAAAATGGCTAATAATGTTTAAAATAATAGTTCCTTGGGAGTTTACCTCGAAACATATGCTTTCTTAAGGCTTGCAAACACAAAAAGTATTTTTTTACTCAATATGACAGTAATGTTCTTAAAATCCTGAGATAATGCGAAAAAAGCCATAAAAATGTATTCAATCATAATTTCGAAAATAAACATGCAAAATGTGTAAAAATGCCTGTATTATTGAATCCATGTGAGTTTTACTAGAATCAGTTGTTTTAGTGAAGTTTGCAAAAACAAAAATTAGGTTTTACTCTTTATGAAAATAAACTGTCACACTCAATATGACAATTTTTTAATCATAACTCCTAAACCACTCATGCAAAATGGCTAATAATGTTTAAAATAATAGTTCCTTGGGAGTTTACCTCGAAACATATGCTTTCTTAAGGCTTGCAAACACAAAAAGTATTTTTTTACTCAATATGACAGTAATGTTCTTAAAATCCTGAGATAATGCGAAAAAAGCCATAAAAATGTATTCAATCATAATTTCTAAAATAAACATGCAAAATGTGTAAAAATGCCTGTATTATTGAATCCATGTGAGTTTTACTAGAATCAGTTGTTTTAGTAAAGTTTGCAAAAACAAAAATTAGGTTTTACTCTTTGTGAAAGTAAACTGTCACACTCAATATGACAGTTTTTTAATCATAACTCCTAAACTACTCATGCAAAATGGCTAATAATGTTTGAAATAATGGATCCTTGGGAGTTTTCCTTGAAACATATGCTTTCTTAAGGCTTGCAAACACAAAAAGTATTTTTTGTACTCAATATGACAGTAATGTTCTTAAAATTCTGAGATAATGCGAAAAAAGCAATAAAAATGTATTCCAACATAATTCCTAAACCAACAATGCAAAATGTCTAAAAATGCCAGTAATATTAAATCCATGTGAGTTTCACTAGAATCAGTTGTTTTAGTAAGGTTTGCAAAAGCAAAAATTAGGTTTTACTCTTTATGAATGTAAACTGTCACACTCAATATGACAAGTTTTTAATCATAACTCCTAAACCACTCATGCAAAATGGCTAATAATGTTTAAAATAATAGTTCCTTGGGAGTTTACCTCGAAACATATGCTTTCTTAAGGCTTGCAAACACAAAAAGTATTTTTTTACTCAATATGACAGTAATGTTCTTAAAATCCTGAGATAATGCGAAAAAAGCCATAAAAATGTATTCAATCATAATTTCTAAAATAAACATGCAAAATGTGTAAAAATGCCTGTATTATTGAATCCATGTGAGTTTTACTAGAATCAGTTGTTTTAGTAAAGTTTGCAAAAACAAAAATTAGGTTTTACTCTTTGTGAAAGTAAACTGTCACACTCAATATGACAGTTTTTTAATCATAACTCCTAAACTACTCATGCAAAATGGCTAATAATGTTTGAAATAATGGATCCTTGGGAGTTTTCCTTGAAACATATGCTTTCTTAAGGCTTGCAAACACAAAAAGTATTTTTTGTACTCAATATGACAGTAATGTTCTTAAAATTCTGAGATAATGCGAAAAAAGCAATAAAAATGTATTCCAACATAATTCCTAAACCAACAATGCAAAATGTCTAAAAATGCCAGTAATATTAAATCCATGTGAGTTTCACTAGAATCAGTTGTTTTAGTAAGGTTTGCAAAAGCAAAAATTAGGTTTTACTCTTTATGAATGTAAACTGTCACACTCAATATGACAAGTTTTTAATCATAACTCCTTAACCACTCATGCAAAATGGCTAATAATGTTTGAAATAATGGATTCTTGGGAGTTTTCCTCGAAACATATGCTTTCTTAAGGCTTGCAAACACAAAAAGTATTTTTTTTACTCAATATGACAGTAATGTTCTTAAAATCCTGAGATAATGCGAAAAAAGCCATAAAAATGTATTCAATCATAATTTCTAAACTAAACATGCAAAATGTGTAAAAATGCCTGTATTATTGAATCCATGTGAGTTTTACTAGAATCCGTTGTTTTAGTAAAGTTTGCAAAAACAAAAATTAGGTTTTACTCTTTATGAAAGTAAACTGTCACACTCAATATGACAGTTTTTTAATCATAACTCCTAAACTACTCATGTAAAATGGCTAATAATGTTTGAAATAATGGATCCTTGGGAGTTTTCCTTGAAACATATGCTTTCTTAAGGCTTGCAAATACAAAAAGTATTTTTTGTACTCAATATGACAGTAATGTTCTTTAAATTCTGAGATAATGCGAAAAAAGCAATAAAAATGTATTCCAACATAATTCCTAAACCAACAATGCAAAATGTCTAAAAATGCCAGTAATATTAAATCCATGTGAGTTTCACTAGAATCAGTTGTTTTAGTAAGGTTTGCAAAAGTAAAAATTAGGTTTTACTCTTCATAAAAGTAAACTGTCACACTCAATATGACAATCTTTTAATCATAACTCCTAAACCACTCATGCAAAATGGCTAATAATGTTTGAAATAATGGATCCTTGGGAGTTTACCTCGAAACATATGCTTTTCTAAGGCTTGCAAACACAAAAAGTATTATTTTACTCAATATGACAGTAATGTTCTTAAAATCCTGAGATAATGCGAAAAAAGCCATACAAATGTATTCAATCATAATTTCTAAACTAAACATGCAAAATGTGTAAAAATGCCTGTATTATTGAATCCATGTGAGTTTTCCTAGAATCAGTTGTTTTAGTGAAGTTTGCAAAAACAAAAATTAGGTTTTACTCTTTGTGAAAGTAAACTGTCACACTCAATATGACAGTTTTTTAATCATAACTCCTAAACTACTCATGCAAAATGGCTAATAATGTTTGAAATAATGGATTCTTGGGAGTTTTCCTTGAAACATATGCTTTCTTAAGGCTTGCAAACACAAAAAGTATTTTTTGTACTCAATATGACAGTAATGTTCTTAAAATTCTGAGATAATGCGAAAAAAGCAATAAAAATGTATTCCAACATAATTCCTAAACCAACAATGCAATATGTCTAAAAATGCCAGTAATATTAAATCCATGTGAGTTTCACTAGAATCAGTTGTTTTAGTAAGGTTTGCAAAAGCAAAAATTAGGTTTTACTCTTTATGAAAGTAAACTGTCACCTCAATATGACAAGTTTTTAATCATAACTCCTAAACCACTCATGCAAAATGGCTAATAATGTTTGAAATAATGGATTCTTGGGAGTTTTCCTCGAAACATATGCTTTCTTAAGGCTTGCAAACACAAAAAGTATTTTTTTTACTCAATATGACAGAAATGTTCTTAAAATCCTGAGATAATGCGAAAAAAGCCATAAAAATGTATTCAATCATAATTTCTAAACTAAACATGCAAAATGTGTAAAAATGCCTGTATTATTGAATCCATGTGAGTTTTACTAGAATCAGTTGTTTTAGTAAAGTTTGCAAAAACAAAAATTAGGTTTTACTCTTTGTGAAAGTAAACTGTCACACTCAATATGACAGTTTTTTAATCATAACTCCTAAACTACTCATGCAAAATGGCTAATAATGTTTGAAATAATGGATCCTTGGGAGTTTTCCTTGAAACATATGCTTTCGTAAGGCTTGCAAATACAAAAAGTATTTTTTGTACTCAATATGACAGTAATGTTCTTTAAATCCTGAGATAATGCGAAAAAAGCAATAAAAATGTTTTTCAACATAATTCCTACACAAAAGATGCAAAATGTCTAATAAAGCCTGGAGACATGTATCCTTGTTAGTTTTACTTGAAAAAGAATATTTTGTAAGTTTTGCAAAGACGCAAGTTAGTTTTTTTAATTCAATATTACAGTATAACTGTCACACCAGATATGAAAGTTATATAAACATAACTCCAAAACTGAACATGCATTATGTCTAAAAATGCCTGTAATATTGTATCTATGTGAGTTTAACCAGAATCAGGTAATTTGGAAAGGTTTACAAATACAAAAATTGGGTTTTTGTCATAATGACAGTTTCGCTGCTAAATTCAATTTGACAGTTATTTAAACATATCTTCATAATAACACATGCAAATATGCCAATAACGCCTAAACAATGCATCCTTGTGAGTTTTACTCGAAACCTATGCTATTTTAAGGCTTGCCAACCCAAAAAGTAGTTTTTTCCTCAATATGACAGTAATGTTCTTAAAATCCTGAGATAATGCGAAAAAAGCAATACAAATGTTTTTCAACATAATTCCTACACCAAACATGCAAAATGTCTAATAATTCCTGGAGACATGTATCTTTGTTAGTTTTACTAGAAAACGAATCTTTTGTAAGTTTTGCAAAGACGCAAATTAGTTTTTTTAATTCAATATGACAGTATAACTGTCATACCAAACATGAAAGTCATATAAACATAACTCCAAAAGTAAAGATGCATTAAATCTAAAAATGCCTGTAAGTTTGTATCTATGTGAGTTTTACCAGAATCAGGTAATTTGGTTAAGTTTACAAATACAAAAATTAAGTTTTTCTCATAATGACAGTATAACTGCTACATTCAATTTGACAGTTATTGAAACATAACTTCCTAACCATACATGCAAAAAAGACTAATAAGACCTAAAACAAAGCGTCCTTGTGAGTGTTACTCGAAACATATGGTATTTTAAGGCTTGCAAACACTAAAAGTAGTTTTTTACTCAATATGACAGTAATATTCTTAAAATCCTGAGATAATGCAAAAAAAGCAATAAAAATGTTTTTTAACATAATTCCTACACCAATCATGCAAAATGTCTAATAATGCCTGTAATTTTGTATCTATGTGAGTTTTACCAGAATCAGGTAATTTGGTTAGGTTTACAAATACATAAATTAAGTTTTACTCAATATGACAATAAAACTACTACATTCATTTTGACAGTTATTTAAGCATCATTTCACATGCAAAAAGGCTAAAAAAGCCTAAAACAATGCATCTGTGTGAGTTTTACTCGAAACATATGCTTTTTTAAGGCTTGCAAACACAAAATGTAGTTTTTGACTCAATATGACAGTAATATTCTTAAAATCCTGAGATAATGCGAAATAAGCAATAAAAATGTATTAATTCCTACACAAAACATGAAAAATGTCTAATAATGCCTGGAGACTTATATCTTTGTTAGTTTTACTAGAATAAGTATCTTTTGTAAGGTTTGCAAAGACACAAGATGTTTTTTTTATTTAATATGATGGTATAATTGTCATACTAAATATGAAATTTATATAAACATAACTCCAAAACCAAACATGCAATCCGTCTAAAAATGCCTGTAATATTGAAATTGTGTGAGTTTTACTAAAATCAAGTATTTTGGAAAGGTTTACAAATACAAAAATTAGGTTTTACTCATAATGTCAGTATCACTGCCACACTCAATGTGACATAACTCCTAAACCAAACATGCTCAAAGGATAATAATGCCTGGACAATTGTATATTTGTGTGTTTTACTGGAAACAAATAATTTGTAAGGTTTGTAAAGACACAAGTTAATTTGTTTTACTCAATATGATGGTATAACTGTCATACTCCAAAACCAAACATGCATTATGTCTAAAAATGCCTGTAATATTGTATTCATGTGAGTTTTACTAAAATCAGTTATTTTTGTAAGGTTTGCAAATAAAAAATATTGTTTTTACTCACGATGACAGTATACTGTCACTCTCAATATGACTGTTATTTAAACATGACTCCTGAATCACATGCAAATTGGTTAATAATGCCTGGAGAAATGTATTTGTGTGGGTTTTACTGGAAAAAATTTTTTTGTAAGGTTTATAAAGACACAAGTTAGTTTTGTTTTTATTTGTATAACAGTCATACTAGTTATGAAAGTTATATACACATAACTCCAAAACCAAACATGCAATCCGTTTAAAAATGCCTGTAATATTGAATTTGTGTGAATTTTACTAGAATCAAGTATTTTGGTAAGGTTTACAAATACAAAAATTAGGTTTTACTCATAATGACAGTATCACTGCCACACTCAATATGACAGTTATTTAAACATAACTCCTAAACCAAACATGCTAAATGGCTAATAATGCCTGGGGAAATGTATCTTTGTGAGTTTTACTGGAAACAAATGTTTTGTAAGGTTTGTAAAAACACACGTTGTTTTTTTTTTACTCAATATGATTGGATAACTGTCATACTAAATATGAAAGTTATATACACATAACTCTGAAACCAAACATGCCTTGTGTCTAAAAATGCTTGCATTTTGAATCTATGTGGGTTTTACTAGAAACAGGTATTTTGGTAAGGTTTACAAATACAAAAATTACGTTTTACTCATAATGACAGTATAACTGCCACATTCCAAATGACTGTTTTTTTAAGCATAACTCCTAAACCAAACATGCTAAATGGCTAATAATGCCTGGAGAATGGTATATTTACTGGAAAAAACATTTTGTAAGGTTTGTAAAGACACAAGTTAGTTTTTTTTAACTCAAAAAGAAAGTATAACTGTCTTACTAAATGTCAAAGTTATATAAACATAACTCCAAAACCAAACATGCATTATGTCTAAAAATGCCTGCAATGATGTATCTATGTGAGTATTACTAGAATCAGTTGTTTTTCTAAGTTTTGCAAATACAAAATATTGGTTTTACTCTCTATGACAGTATACTGTCACATTCAATCTGACAGTTATTTAAACATAACTTCTAAACCACACATGCAAATATATTAATAATGTCTGGAGAAATGTATTTTTGTGAGTTTACTGGGGGAAAAAATATTTTGTAAGGTTTTTAAAGACACAAGTTAGATTTTTTTACTCAATATGACAGAATAACTGTCATACTAAATATGAAAGTTATATAAACATACTTTCAAAACCAAACATGCATTATAATAAATAAATGATAAATGGGTTATACTTGTGTAGCGCTTTTCTACCTTCAAGGTACTCAAAGCGCTTTGACAGTATTACCACATTCACCCATTCACACACACATTCAGACACTGATGGCGGGAGCTGCCATGCAAGGGGTGAAGTGTCTTGCCCAAGGACACAACGGACGTGACTAGGATGGTAGAAGGTGGGGATTGAACCCCAGTAACCAGCAACCCTCTGATTGCTGGAACAGCCACTCTACCAACTTCGCCACGCCGTCCCATTATATCTAAAAAAGGCCTGTAATATTGTAACTAAGTGAGTTTTACTACACTTTGGTAAGGTTTACAAATACAAAAACTAAGTTTTACTCATAATGACAGTATAACTGCCACACGCAATATGACAGTTATTTAAACATAAATCCTAAACCACAAATGCTGAATGGCTATTTAAGCCTGGCGAAATGTGCCTTTGTGAGTTTTACTGGAAACAAAAAAAATTGTAATGTTTGTAAAGACACAAGTTAGTCTTTTTTTACTCAATATGACAGTATAGCTGTCTTACTAAATATGAAAGTTATATAAACATGCATTATGTCTAAAAATGCCTGTAATATATTTCACCTGAATTATGTATTTTGGTAAGGTTTACAAATAAACAAATTAGGTTTTACTCATAATGACAATATAACTGCCACAATCAAAATGACATTTATTTAAACAAAACTCCTAAAACAAACACGCTCAAAGACTAATAATGCCTGGACAAATGTATATTTGTGAGTTTTACTGGAAAACAATAATTTGTAATGTTTGTAAAGACACAAGTTAGTTTTTTTTTTACTCAATATGATGGTATAACTGTCACACTAAATATGAAAGTTATATAAACATAACTCCAAAACCAAACATGCCTTATGTTTAAAAATGCTTGAATTTTGAATCCATGTGAGTTTCACTAGAAACAGGTATTTTGGTAAGGTTTACAAATACAAAAAATAGGTTTTCTCATAATGACAGTATATCTGCCACATTCAAAATGACAGTTATTATAACATAACTCCTAAACAAAATATGCTAAATGGCTAATAATGCCTGGAGAAAGGTATCTTTGTGAGTTTTACTGGAAAAAATATATTTTGTAAGGTTTGTATAGACACAAGTTAGTTTTTTTTACTCATTATGATGGAAATATTCTTTATGTCTAAATCCTGCAATATTGTATCTATGTGAGTTTTATCAGAATCAGGTATTTTGGTAAGGTTTACAAATACAAAAAATAGGTTTTACTCATAATGACAGTATAACTGCCACACTCAATATGACAGTTATTTAAACATAACTCCTAAACCAAACATTATTAATGGCTAATAATGCCTGGAGAAATGTATCTTTGTGAGTTTTACTGGAAAAAAATATTTTTTAAGGTTTATAAAGACATAAGTTAGTTTTTTTTACTCAATATGATGGCATAACTGTCATACTAAAAATGAAAGTTATATAAACATAACTCCAAAACCAAACATGCATTATGTCTAAAAATGCCTGTAATTATGTACCCATGTGAGTTTTACTAGAATCAGTTGTTTTTATAAGGTTTGCAAATATTACATTTTGGTTTTACTCACTATGACAGTATACTGTCACATTCAATCTGACTGTTATTTAGACATAAATTCTAGACCACAGATGCAAAATGGCTAATAATAACTGGAGAAATGTATTTGTGTGAGTTTTTTTTGAAAAAAAAAAAACTTTGTAAGGTTTGTTTAGACACAAGTTAGTTTTTTTTACTCAATATGATGGAAATATGCTTTATGTCTAAAAAAAATCCTGTAATATTGTATCTATGTGAGTTTTATCAGAATCAGGTATTTTGGTAAGGTTTACAAATACAAAAAATAGATTTTACTCATAATGACAGTATAACTGCCACACTCAATATGACAGTTATTTAAACATAACTCCTAAACCACACATGCAAAATGGCTAATAATGCCTGGAGACATGTATCTTTGTAAAATGTACTGGAAAAAAAATAGTTTGTTAGGGTTGTAAAGACACAAAATAGTTTTTTTTTACTCAATATGACAGTATAACTGGCGTACTAAATATGCAAGTTAAATAAACATAACTCCAAAACCAAACTTGCAGTCCGTCTAAAAATGCCTGTAATATTGAATCTATGTGAGTTTTACCAGAATCAGGTATTTTGGTAAGGTTTACAAATACAAAAATTGGGTTTTACTCATAATGACAGTATAACTGCCATGTTCAATATGACAGTTATGTAAACATAACTCCCAAACCACACTTGCAAAATGGTTAATAATGCCTGGAGGAATGTATCCTTGTGAGTTTCACTGGAAAAAAAATATTTTGTAAGGTTTGTAAAGACACAAGTTAGTTTTCTTTACTCAATATGACAGTTTAACTGTCATACTAAATATGAAAATTGTATTAACAAAACTCCAAAACCAAACGTGCAATCCGTCTAAAAATATCTGTAGTATTGAATTAATGTGAGTTTTACTAGATTAAGGTATTTTGGTAAGATTTACAAATACAAAAATGAGGTTTTACTAATAATGACAGTATAACTGCCACGCTTAATATGACAGTTATTTAAACGACACATGCGAAATGGTATATAATGCCTGGATAAATGTATATTTGTGAGTTTCACTGGAAAAAAATAAATTGTAAGGTTTGTAAAGACACAAGTTTTTTTTTTTACTCAATATGACGGTATACTGTCCTACTAAATGTGAAAGTTATATAGACATAACTTCAAAACCAAAATTTCATTTTGTCTAAAAATGCTTATAATATTGTATCTATGTGAGTTTTAGTAGAATCAGTTGTTTTTGTAAGGTTTGCAAATACAAAATTTTGGTTTTACTCACTATGACAGTATATTGTCACATTCAATCTGACTGTTAATTAAACATAAATCCTAAACCACAAATGCTAAATGGCTATTAATGCCTGGAGAAATGTGCCTTTGTGAGTTTTACTGGAAAAAATAAAACATTGTAAGGTTTGTAAAGACACAAGTTACTTTTTTTTACTCAATATGACAGTATTACTGTCATACTAAATTTGAAAGTTATATAAACATAACTCCAAAACCAAACATGCATTATGTCTAAAAATGCTTATAATATTGTGTCCATGTGAATTTTAGTAAAATCAGTTTTTTTTAAAGTTTGCAAATACAACATTTTGGTTTTACTCACAATGACAGTATACTGTCACATTCAATCCGACTGTTATTTAAACTTAAATTCGAAACCACACATGCAAAATGGCTAATAATGCCTGGAGAAATGTATCTTTGTAAAATGTACTGGAAAAAAAATAGTTTGTATGGTTTGTAAAGACACAAAATAGTTTTTTTACTCAATATAATGGTATAACTGTCTTACTAAATTTGAAAGTTTATAAACAAATCTTCAAAAACAAACATGCAATCCGTCTACAAATGCCTGTAATATTGAATCTATGTGAGTTTTACTAGAATCGGGTATTTTGTTAAGGTTTACAAATACAAAAATTAGGTTTTACTCATAATGACAGTATAACTGCCACACTCAATATAATAAATGATAAATGGGTTGTACTTGTATAGCGCTTTTCTACCTTCAAGGTACTCAAAGCGCTTTGACACTACTTCCACATTTATCCATTATCACACACAGTCACACACTGATGGAGGGAGCTGCCATGCAAGGCGCTAACCAGCACCCGTCAGGAGCAAGGGTGAAGTGTCTTGCTCAGGACACAACGGACATGACGAGGTTGGTACTAGGTGGGGATTGAACCAGGGACCCTCGGGTCGCGCACGGCCATTCTTCCACTGCGTATGACAGTTATTTAAATATAACTCCTAAACCACACATGCAAAATGGCTAATAATGCTTGGAAAAATGTATTCTTGTGAGTTTTACCGGAAAAAAAAAATATTTTGTAAGGTTTGTAAAGACACAAGTTACTTTTTTTTTACTCAATATGACAGTATAGCTGTCTTACTAAATATGAAAGTTATATAAACATAACTCCAAACTAAAACATGTATTATGTCTAAAAATGCCTGTAATATTTTTTATACATGAGTTTTACCTGAATTATGTATTTTGGTAAGGTTTACAAATACAAAAATTAGGTTTTACTCATAATGACAATATAACTGCCACATTCAAAATGACATTTATTTAAACATAACTCCTAAACCAAACATGCTCAAAGGCTAATAATGCCTGGAAAAATGTATATTTGTGAGTTTTACTGGAAAACAATAATTTGTAAGGTTTGTAAAGACACAAGTTAGTTTTTTTTACTCAATATGATGGTATAATTGTCATACTAAATATGAAAGTTATATAAACATGACTCCAAAACCAAACATGCCTTATATTTAAAAATGCGTAATTTTTGAATCCATGTGAATTTCACTAGTAACAGGTATTTTGGTGAAGTTTACAAATACAAAAAATAGGTTTTACTCATAATGACAGTATAACTGCCACATTCAAAATGACAGTTATTTAAAGATAACTCCTAAACAAAATATGCTAAATGGCTAATAATGCCTGTAGAAAAGTATCTTTGTCAGTTTTACTGGGGAAAAAAAAAAATTGTAAGGTTTTTAAATACACTAGTTAGTTGTTGTTTTTTTACTCTATTTGACAGTATAACTGTCATAATAAATGTAAAAGTTATATAAACATAACTCCAAAACCAAACATGCATTATGTCTAAAAATGCCTGTAATATTGTATCCATGTAAGTTTTACTAGAATCATATGTTTTTGTAACTTTTGCAAATACAAAATATTGGTTTTACTCACTAGGACAGTTTTAAAAATAACTGTCACATTCAATCTGACAGTTATCTCTCCTAATCCAAACAAGCTAAATGGCTAATAATGCCTGGAGAAATGAATCTTTGTGAGTTTTGCTGGAAAAAAAATATTTTGTAAGGTTTGTAAAGACACAAGTTTTATAACTGTCATACTAAATATGAAAGTTAAATAAACATAACTCCAAAACCAAACTCGCAATCCGTCTAAAAATGCCTGTAGTATTAAATCTATGTGAGTTTTACCAGAATCAGATATTTTGGTAAGGTTTACAAATACAAAACTTGGGTCATACTCATAATGACAGTATAACTTCAATATTTGATATGACAGTTATTTAAACATAACTCCTAAACCACACATGCAAAATGGCTAATAATGCCTGGAGAAATGTATCTTTGTGAATTTTAATGGGAAAAAAAATATTTTGTAAGGTTTGTAAAGACACAATTTCCTTTTTTTAACTCAACATGACAGTATAACCGTCATACTGAATTTGAAAGTTATATAAACATAACTCCAAAACCAAACATGCATTATGTCTAAAAATGCCTGTAATATTGTATCCATGTGAGTTTTACTAGAAACAGTTGTTTTTGTAAGGTTTGCAAATACAAAATATTGGCTTTACTCACTATGACAGCATACTGTCACATTCAATCTGACAGTTATTTAAACATAACTACTAAACCACACATGCAAAATGACTAAAAACGCCTGGAGAAATGTATCTATGTGAGTTTTACTGGAAAAAAATAATTCGTAAGGTTTATAATGACACAATTTTTTTTCTTTTTACTCAATATGACAGTATTACTGTCATACTAAATGTAAAAGTAATATAATTATAACTCCAAAACCAAACATGCATTATGTCTAAAAATGCCTGTAATATTGTATCCATGAGAATTTTACTAGAATCAGTTGTTTTTGTAAGGTTTGCAAATATTACATTTTGGTTTTACTCACTATGACAGTATACTGTCACATTCAATCTGACTGTTATTTAAACATAAATTCTAAACCACAGATGCAAAATGGCTATCATAACTGGAGAAATGTATTTTTGTGAGTTTTAATGGAAAAAAACATTTTTGTAAAGTTTGTATAGACACAAGTTAGTTTTTTTACTCAATATGATGGAAATATGCTTTATGTCTAAAAAAAATCCTGCAATATTGTGTCTATAGGAGTTTTATCAGAATCAGGTATTTTGGTTAGGTTTACAAATACAAAAAATAGGTTTTACTCATAATGACAGTATAACTGCCACACTCAATATGACAGTTATTTAAACATAACTCCTAAACCAAACATGATTAATGGCTAATAATGCCTGGAGAAATGTATCTTTGTGAGTTTTACTGGAAAAAAATATTTTTTGAGGTTTAAAAAGACACAAGTTAGTTTTTTTTTACTCAATATGATGGCATAACTGTCATACTAAATATGAAAGTTATATAAACATAACTCCAAAACCAAACATGCATTATGTCTAAAAATGCCTGTAATATTGTATCTATGTGAGTTTTACCAGAATCAGGTAAATTGGTAAGGTTTACAAATACAAAAAGTAGGTTTTACTCACTATGACAGTATACTGTCACATTCAATCTGACAGTTATTTAAACATAATGTAACTCCTAAACCACACATAAAAAATGGCTAATAATCCCTGGAGAAATGTATCTTTGTGAGTTTTCCTGAAAAAAAACCAATTTGTAAGGTTTGTAAAGACACGAGTTCGTTTTTTTTTACTCAACATGATTGTATAACTGTCATACTAAATATGAAAGTTTTATAAACATAACCATAAAACCAAACATGCATTATGTATAAAAATGCCTGTAAAATTCTATATATGTGAGTTTTACCAAAATCATGTATTTTGGTAAGGTTTACAAATACAAAAAATAGGTTTTATTCATAAAGACAGTGTAACTGCCACACTCAATACGACAGTTATTTAAACATAACCCTTAAACCTCACATGCAAAATGGCTAATAATGCCTGGAGAAATGTATCTTTGTAAGTTTTACTAGAAAAAAATATTTTGTAAGGTTTGTAAAGACAAAAGTTCGTTATTTTTTACTCAATATGATGGTATGAATGTCATACTAAATATGAAAGTTATATAAACATAATTCCAAAACCAAACTCCTAAACCAAACTTGCAATATGTCTTAAACTGCCTGTAATTATGAATCTATGTGAGTTTTACCAGAATCAGGTATTTTGGTAAGGTTGACAAATACAAAGCCTGGGTTTTACTCATAATGACAGTATAACTGCAACATTTGATTTGACAGTTATTTAAACATAACTCCTAAACCACACATGCAAAATGGCTAATAATGCCTGGAGAAATGTATCTTTGTGAGTTTTACTGGGGAAAAAAAAATTGTAAGGTTTGTAAAGACACAAGTTAGTTTTTTTTACTCAATATGATTGTATAACTGTCATACTAAATATGAAAGTTGTATAAACATAACTCCAAAACCAAACATGCAATCCGTATAAAAATGTCTGTAATATTGAATCTATGTGAGTTTAACTAGAATCAGGTATTTTGGTAAGGTTTACAAATACAAAAATTAGGTTTTACTTATAATGACAGTATAACTGCCACACTCAATTTGACAGTTATTTAAACATAACTCCTAAACCACACATGCAAAATGGCAAAAAATGCCTGGAGAAATGTATCTTTGTGAGTTTTACTGGTAACAAATATTTTGTAAGGTTTGTAAAGACACAAATTAGTTGTTTGTTTTACTCAATATGATGGTATAACTGTCATACTAAATATGAAAGTTATATAAAAATAACTCCAAAACCAAACATGCAATTCGTATAAAAAGGCCTGTAATATTGTAACTAAGTGAGTTTTACTACAATCAGGTACTTTGGTAAGGTTTACAGATACAAAAACTAAGTTTTACTCATAATGACAGTATAACTGCCACACGCAATATGACAGTTATTTAAACATAAATCCTAAACCACAAATGCTGAATGGCTATTTAAGCCTGGCGAAATGTGCCTTTGTGAGTTTTACTGGAAACAAAAAAAATTGTAATGTTTGTAAAGACACAAGTTAGTCTTTTTTTACTCAATATGACAGTATAGCTGTCTTACTAAATATGAAAGTTATATAAACATGCATTATGTCTAAAAATGCCTGTAATATATTTCACCTGAATTATGTATTTTGGTAAGGTTTACAAATAAACAAATTAGGTTTTACTCATAATGACAATATAACTGCCGCAATCAAAATGACATTTATTTAAACAAAACTCCTAAAACAAACACGCTCAAAGACTAATAATGCCTGGACAAATGTATATTTGTGAGTTTTACTGGAAAACAATAATTTGTAATGTTTGTAAAGACACAAGTTAGTTTTTTTTTTACTCAATATGATGGTATAACTGTCATACTGAATATGAAAGTTATAAAAACATAACTCCAAAACCAAACATGCCTTATGTTTAAAAATGCTTGAATTTTGAATCCATGTGAGTTTCACTAGAAACAGGTATTTTGGTAAGGTTTACAAATACAAAAAATAGGTTTTACTCATAATGACAGTATAACTGCCACATTCAAAATGACAGTTATTATAACATAACTCCTAAACAAAATATGCTAAATGGCTAATAATGCCTGGAGAAAGGTATCTTTGTGAGTTTTACTGGAAAAAATATATTTTGTAAGGTTTGTATAGACACAAGTTAGTTTTTTTTACTCATTATGATGGAAATATTCTTTATGTCTAAATCCTGCAATATTGTATCTATGTGAGTTTTATCAGAATCAGGTATTTTGGTAAGGTTTACAAATACAAAAAATAGGTTTTACTCATAATGACAGTATAACTGCCACACTCAATATGACAGTTATTTAAACATAACTCCTAAACCAAACATTATTAATGGCTAATAATGCCTGGAGAAATGTATCTTTGTGAGTTTTACTGGAAAAAAATATTTTTTAAGGTTTATAAAGACATAAGTTAGTTTTTTTTACTCAATATGATGGCATAACTGTCATACTAAAAATGAAAGTTATAAAAACATAACTCCAAAACCAAACATGCATTATGTCTAAAAATGCCTGTAATTATGTACCCATGTGAGTTTTACTAGAATCAGTTGTTTTTGTAAGGTTTGCAAATATTACATTTTGGTTTTACTCACTATGACAGTACTCACATTCAATCTGACTGTTATTTAGACATAAATTCTAGACCACAGATGCAAAATGGCTAATAATAACTGGAGAAATGTATTTGTGTGAGTTTTTTTTGAAAAAAAAAAAAACTTTGTAAGGTTTGTTTAGACACAAGTTAGTTTTTTTTACTCAATATGATGGAAATATGCTTTATGTCTAAAAAATCCTGTAATATTGTATCTATGTGAGTTTTATCAGAATCAGGTATTTTGGTAAGGTTTACAAATACAAAAAATAGATTTTACTCATAATGACAGTATAACTGCCACACTCAATATGACAGTTATTTAAACATAACTCCTAAACCACACATGCAAAATGGCTAATAATGCCTGGAGACATGTATCTTTGTAAAATGTACTGGAAAAAAAATAGTTTGTTAGGGTTGTAAAGACACAAAATAGTTTTTTTTTACTCAATATGACAGTATAACTGTCGTACTAAATATGCAAGTTAAATAAACATAACTCCAAAACCAAACTTGCAGTCCGTCTAAAAATGCCTGTAATATTGAATCTATGTGAGTTTTACCAGAATCAGGTATTTTGGTAAGGTTTACAAATACAAAAATTGGGTTTTACTCATAATGACAGTATAACTGCCATGTTCAATATGACAGTAACATAACTCCTAAACCACACATGCAAAATGGTTAATAATGCCTGGAGAAATGTATCCTTGTGAGTTTCACTGGAAAAAACATATTTTGTAAGGTTTGTAAAGACACAAGTTAGTTTTCTTTACTCAATATGACAGTTTAACTGTCATACTAAATATGAAAATTGTATTAACAAAACTCCAAAACCAAACGTGCAATCAGTCTAAAAATATCTGTAGTATTGAATTAATGTGAGTTTTACTAGATTAAGGTATTTTGGTAAGATTTACAAATACAAAAATTAGGTTTTACTAATATTGACAGTATAACTGCCACACTTAATATGACAGTTATTTAAACGACACATGCGAAATGGTAAATAATGCCTGGATAAATGTATATTTGTGAGTTTCACTGGAAAAAAATAAATTGTAAGGTTTGTAAAGACACAAGTTTTTTTTTTTACTCAATATGACGGTATACTGTCCTACTAAATGTGAAAGTTATATAGACATAACTTCAAAACCAAAATTTCATTTTGTCTAAAAATGCTTATAATATTGTATCTATGTGAGTTTTAGTAGAATCAAATGTTTTTGTAAGGTTTGCAAATACAAAATGTTGGTTTTACTCACTATGACAGTATATTGTCACATTCAATCTGACTGTTAATTAAACATAAATCCTAAACCACAAATGCTAAATGGCTATTAATGCCTGGAGAAATGTGCCTTTGTGAGTTTTACTGGAAAAAATAAAACATTGTAAGGTTTGTAAAGACACAAGTTACTTTTTTTTACTCAATATGACAGTATTACTGTCATACTAAATTTGAAAGTTATATAAACATAACTCCAAAACCAAACATGCATTATGTCTAAAAATGCTTATAATATTGTGTCCATGTGAATTTTAGTAAAATCAGTTTTTTTTAAAGTTTGCAAATACAACATTTTGGTTTTACTCACAATGACAGTATACTGTCACATTCAATCCGACTGTTATTTAAACAAAAATTCGAAACCACACATGCAAAATGGCTAATAATGCCTGGAGAAATGTATCTTTGTAAAATGTACTGGAAAAAAAATAGTTTGTATGGTTTGTAAAGACACAAAATAGTTTTTTTACTCAATATAATGGTATAACTATCTTACTAAATTTGAAAGTTTATAAACAAATCTTCAAAAACAAACATGCAATCCGTCTACAAATGCCTGTAATATTGAATCTATGTGAGTTTTACTAGAATCAGGTATTTTGTTAAGGTTTACAAATACAAAAATTAGGTTTTACTCATAATGACAGTATAACTGCCACACTCAATATAATAAATGATAAATGGGTTGTACTTGTATAGCGCTTTTCTACCTTCAAGGTACTCAAAGCGCTTTGATACTACTTCCACATTTATCCATTATCACACACAGTCACACACTGATGGAGGGAGCTGCCATGCAAGGCGCTAACCAGCACCCGTCAGGAGCAAGGGTGAAGTGTCTTGCTCAGGACACAACGGACATGACGAGGTTGGTACTAGGTGGGGATTGAACCAGGGACCCTCGGGTCGCGCACGGCCATTCTTCCACTGCGTATGACAGTTATTTAAATATAACTCCTAAACCACACATGCAAAATGGCTAATAATGCTTGGAAAAATGTATTCTTGTGAGTTTTACCGGAAAAAAAAAAATATTTTGTAAGGTTTGTAAAGACACAAGTTACTTTTTTTTTTACTCAATATGACAGTATAGCTGTCTTGCTAAATATGAAAGTTATATAAATATAACTCCAAACTAAAACATGTATTATGTCTAAAAATGCCTGTCATATTTTTTATACATGAGTTTTACCTGAATTATGTATTTTGGTAAGGTTTACAAATACAAAAATTAGGTTTTACTCATAATGACAATATAACTGCCACATTCAAAATGACATTTATTTAAACATAACTCCTAAACCAAACATGCTCAAAGGCTAATAATGCCTGGAAAAATGTATATTTGTGAGTTTTACTGGAAAACAATAATTTGTAAGGTTTGTAAAGACACAAGTTAGTTTTTTTTTACTCAATATGATGGTATAATTGTCATACTAAATATGAAAGTTATATAAACATGACTCCAAAACCAAACATGCCTTATATTTAAAAATGCGTAATTTTTGAATCCATGTGAATTTCACTAGAAACAGGTATTTTGGTAAAGTTTACAAATACAAAAAATAGGTTTTACTCATAATGACAGTATAACTGCCACATTCAAAATGACAGTTATTTAAAGATAACTCCTAAACAAAATATGCTAAATGGCTAATAATGCCTGTAGAAAAGTATCTTTGTCAGTTTTACTGGGGAAAAAAAAAAATTGTAAGGTTTTTAAATACACTAGTTAGTTGTTGTTTGTTTACTCTATTTGACAGTATAACTGTCATAATAAATGTAAAAGTTATATAAACATAACTCCAAAACCAAACATGCATTATGTCTAAAAATGCCTGTAATATTGTATCCATGTAAGTTTTACTAGAATCATATGTTTTTGTAACTTTTGCAAATACAAAATATTGGTTTTACTCACTAGGACAGTTTTAAAAATAACTGTCACATTCAATCTGACAGTTATCTCTCCTAATCCAAACAAGCTAAATGGCTAATAATGCCTGGAGAAATGAATCTTTGTGAGTTTTGCTGGAAAAAAAATATTTTGTAAGGTTTGTAAAGACACAAGTTTTATAACTGTCATACTAAATATGAAAGTTAAATAAACATAACTCCAAAACCAAACTTGCAATCCGTCTAAAAATGCCTGTGGTATTAAATCTATGTGAGTTTTACCAGAATCAGATATTTTGGTAAGGTTTACAAATACAAAACTTGGGTCATACTCATAATGACAGTATAACTTCAATATTTGATATGACAGTTATTTAAACATAACTCCTAAACCACACATGCAAAATGGCTAATAATGCTTGGAGAAATGTATCTTTGTAAATTTTATTGGGAAAAAAAATATTTTGTAAGGTTTGTAAAGACACAATTTCCTTTTTTTAACTCAACATGACAGTATAACCGTCATACTGAATTTGAAAGTTATATAAACATAACTCCAAAACCAAACATGCATTATGTCTAAAAATGCCTGTAATATTGAATCCATGTGAGTTTTACTAGAAACAGTTGTTTTTGTAAGGTTTGCAAATACAAAATATTGGCTTTACTCACTATGACAGCATACTGTCACATTCAATCTGACAGTTATTTAAACATAACTACTAAACCACACATGCAAAATGGCTAAAAACGCCTGGAGAAATGTATCTATGTGAGTTTTACTGGAAAAAAAGAATTCGTAAGGTTTATAATGACACAATTTTTTTTCTTTTTACTCAATATGACAGTATTACTGTCATACTAAATGTAAAAGTAATATAATTATAACTCCAAAACCAAACATGCATTATGTCTAAAAATGCCTGTAATATTGTATCCATGAGAATTTTACTAGAATCAGTTGTTTTTGTAAGGTTTGCAAATATTACATTTTGGTTTTACTCACTATGACAGTATACTGTCACATTCAATCTGACTGTTATTTAAACATAAATTCTAAACCACAGATGCAAAATGGCTATCATAACTGGAGAAATGTATTTTTGTGAGTTTTAATGGAAAAAAACATTTTTGTAAAGTTTGTATAGACACAAGTTAGTTTTTTTTACTCAATATGATGGAAATATGCTTTATGTCTAAAAAAAATCCTGCAATATTGTATCTATAGGAGTTTTATCAGAATCAGGTATTTTGGTTAGGTTTACAAATACAAAAAATAGGTTTTACTCATAATGACAGTATAACTGCCACACTCAATATGACAGTTATTTAAACATAACTCCTAAACCAAACATGATTAATGGCTTATAATGCCTGGAGAAATGTATCTTTGTGAGTTTTACTGGAAAAAAATATTTTTTAAGGTTTAAAAAGACACAAGTTAGTTTTTTTTTACTCAATATGATGGCATAACTGTCATACTAAATATGAAAGTTATATAAACATAACTCCAAAACCAAACATGCATTATGTCTAAAAATGCCTGTAATATTGTATCTATGTGAGTTTTACCAGAATCAGGTAAATTGGTAAGGTTTACAAATACAAAAAGTAGGTTTTACTCACTATGACAGTATACTGTCACATTCAATCTGACAGTTATTTAAACATAATGTAACTCCTAAACCACACATACAAAATGGCTAATAATCCCTGGAGAAATGTATCTTTGTGAGTTTTCCTGAAAAAAAAACAATTTGTAAGGTTTGTAAAGACACAAGTTCGTTTTTTTTTTACTCAATATGATTGTATAACTGTCATACTAAATATGAAAGTTTTATGAACATAACCCTAAAACCAAACATGCATTATGTATAAAAATGCCTGTAAAATTCTATATTTTTGAGTTTTACCAAAATCATGTATTTTGGTAAGGTTTACAAATACAAAAAATAGGTTTTATTCTTAAAGACAGTGTAACTGCCACACTCAATACGACAGTTATTTAAACATAACCCTTAAACCTCACATGCAAAATGGCTAATAATGCCTGGAGAAATGTATCTTTGTAAGTTTTACTAGAAAAAAATATTTTGTAAGGTTTGTAAAGACAAAAGTTCGTTTTTTTTTACTCAATATGATGGTATGAATGTCATACTAAATATGAAAGTTATATAAACATAATTCCAAAACCAAACTCCTAAACCAAACTTGCAATATGTCTTAAACTGCCTGTAATTATGAATATATGTGAGTTTTACCAGAATCAGGTATTTTGGTAAGGTTGACAAATACAAAGCCTGGGTTTTACTCATAATGACAGTATAACTGCAACATTTGATTTGACAGTTATTTAAACATAACTCCTAAACCACACATGCAAAATGGCTAATAATGCCTGGAGAAATGTATCTTTGTGAGTTTTACTGGGAAAAAAAAAATTGTAAGGTTTGTAAAGACACAAGTTAGTTTTTTTTTACTCAATATGATTGTATAACTGTCATACTAAATATGAAAGTTATATAAACATAACTCCAAAACCAAACATGCAATCCGTATAAAAATGTCTGTAATATTGAATCTATGTGAGTTTAACTAGAATCAGGTATTTTGGTAAGGTTTACAAATACAAAAATTAGGTTTTACTTATAATGACAGTATAACTGCCACACTCAATTTGACAGTTATTTAAACATAACTCCTAAACCACACATGCAAAATGGCAAAAAAATGCCTGGAGAAATGTATCTTTGTGAGTTTTACTGGTAACAAATATTTTGTAAGGTTTGTAAAGACACAAATTAGTTGTTTGTTTTACTCAATATGATGGTATAACTGTCATACTAAATATGAAAGTTATATAAAAATAACTCCAAAACCAAACATGCAATTTGTATAAAAATGGCTGTAAAATTGAATTTATGTGAGTTTTACTAGAATCAGGTATTTTGGTAAGGTTTACAAATATAAACAATATTTTTTTACTTATATTGACAGTATAACTGCCACACTCATTATAACTTAACTCCAAAACCAAACAGGCATTATGTCTAAAAATGCCTGTAATATTGTATTCATGTGAGTTTAACTAGAATCAGTTGTTTTTGTAAGGTTTGCAAATACAAAATATTGGTTTTACTCACTATGACAGTATACTGTCACATTCAATCTGACAGTTATTTAAACAATAATCCTAAACCACAAATACAAATTGGTTATGAAATTTATCTTTGTGAGTTTTACTGGAAAAAAAATATTTTGTAAGGTTTTTAAAGACACAAGTTAGTTTTTTTTTTTACTTAATATGACAGTATAACTGTCATACTAAATATGAAAGTTATATAAACATAACTCCAAAACCAAGCATGCAATCTGTCTAAAAATGCCTGTATTATTGAATCTATGTGAGTTTTACTAGAATTAAGTATTTTGGTAAGGTTTACAAATACAAAAATTAGGTTTTACTCATAAATACAGTATAACTGCCACACTCAATATAACAGTTATTTAAACATAACTCCAAAACCAAACATGCATTATGTCTAAAATTCCTATAATATTGTATGTATTCATGTGAGTTTTTAGAATCAGTTGTTTTTGTAAGGTTTGTGAATACAACATTTTGGTTTTACTCACTATGACAGTATACTGTCACATTCAATCTGACTGTTATTTAAACATAAATTCTAAACCACAGATGCAAAATGGCTAATAATAACTGGAGAAATTTATTTTTGTGAGTTTTACTGGAAAAAAAAAATATTTTGTAAGGTTTGTATGGACACAAGTTAGTTGTTTTACTCAATATGATCGAAACATGCTTTATGTCTAAAGAATCCTGTAATATTGTATCTATGTGAGTTTAATCAGAATCAAGTATTTTGGTCAGGTTTACAAATACAAAAAATAGGTTTTACTCATAATGACAGTATATCTGCCACAGTCAATATGACAGTTATTTAAACATAACTCCTAAACCAAACATGATAAATGGCTAATAATGCCTGGGGAAATGTATCTTTGTGAGTTTAACTGGAAAAAAAAATATTTTGTAAGGTTTGTAAAGACACAAGTTAGTTTTTTTTACTTATAATGACAGTATAACTGCCACATTCAAAATGACAGTTATACAAACATAACTCCAAAACCAAACATGCAATCCGTCTAAAAATGCCTGTATTATTGAATCTATGTGGGTTTTACTAGAATCAAGTATTTTGGTAAGGTTTACAAAAACAAAAATTTGGTTTTACTCATAAATACAGTATAACTGCCACACTCAATATAACAGTTATTTAACATAACATACCTCCTAAACCAAACATGCTAAATGGCTAATAATGCCTGGGGAAATGTATCTTTGTGAGATTTACTGGAAACAACTTACTAGAAAAATTATCTTTTGTAAGTTTTGCAAAGACGCAAGTTAGTTTTTTTAATTCAATATGACAGTATAACTGTCATACTAAATGTAAAAATTATATAAACATAACTCCAAAAATGAACATGCATTATGTCTAAAAATGTCTAAAATATTGTATCAATGTGAGTTTTACCAGAATCAGGTAATTTGGTAAGGTTTACAAATACAAAATTAGGTTTTACTCATACTGACATTATTACTGCTACATTTAGTTTACATTTACATTACTTCCTAACCACACATGCAAAAAGGCTAAAAAAGCCTAAAACAATGCATCCTTGTGAGTTTTACTCAAAACATATGCTTTTTTAAGGCTTGCAAACACAAAATGTAGTTTCTTTCTCAATATGAAAGTAATATTCCTAAAATCCTAAGGTAATGCGAAATAAGCAATAAAAATGTTTTTCAATATAATTCCTAAATTAAACATGCAACATGTCTAATAATGCCTAGAGACATGTATCTTTGTTGGTTTTACTAAAAAACATATATTTTGTAAGTTTTGCAACGACGCAAGTTAGTTTTTTTAATTCAATATGACAGTGAAACTGTCATACTAAATATGAAAGTTATATCAACATAACTACAAAACTGACCATGCATTAACTTTCATATTTAGTATGACAGTTATACAATCATATTGAGTAAAAAAAACTAAATTGTGTCTTTACAAATCTTACAAAATATTTGTTTCCAGTAAATCTCACAAAGATACATTTCTCCAGGCATTATTAGCCATTTAGCATGTTTGGTTTAGGAGTTAGGTTTAAATAACTATCAGATTGAATGTGGCAGTTATACTGTCATTATGAGTAAAACCTAATTTTTTTATATGTAAACCTTACCAAAATACTTGATTCTAGTAAAACTCACATAGATTCAATATTACAGGCAATTTTAGACGGGTTGCATGTTTGGTTTTGGAGTTATGTTTATAAAACTTTCATATTTAGTATGACAGTTATACTGTCATATTAAGTAAAAAAAACTAACTTGTGTCTTTAAAAACCTTACAAAATATTTTTTTCCAGTAAAACTCCTAAAGATACATTTCTCCAGGCATTATTAACCAATTTGCATTTGTGGTTTAGGAGTTATGTTTAAATAACTGTCAGATTGAATCTGACAGTATACTGTCATAGTGAGTAAAACCAATAGTTTGTATTTGCAAACCCTACAAAAACAACTGATTCTAGTTAAATTTACATGAATACAATATTACAGGCATTTTTAGACATAATGCATGTTTGGTTTTCGAGTATTGTTTATATAACTTTTACATTTAGTATGACAGTTATACTGTCTTTTTGATGTAAAAAAACGAACTTATGTCTTTACAAACCTTACAAAATATTTGTTTTCCCAGTAAAACTCACAAAGATGCCTTTCTCCAGGCATTATTAGCCATTTTGCATGTTTGGTTTAGGAGTTATGTTTAAAAAAACTGTCATTTGGAATGTGGCAGTTATACTGTCATTATGAGTAAAACCCAATTTTTGTATTTGTAAACCTTACCAAAATACCTGTTTCTAGTAAAACTCACATAGATTCAAAATTCAAGCATTTTTAGACATAAGGCATGTTTTGTTTTGGAGTTATGTTTATATAACTTTCATATTTAGTATGACAGTTATACAATCATATTGAGTAAAAAAATTGTGTCTTTACAAACCTTACAAAATATTTGTGTCCAGTACAACTCACAAAGATACATTTCCCCAGGCATTATTAGCCATTTAGCATATGTTGTTTAGGAGTTATGTTTAAATACATGTGTATTGCTTTTTTCGCTTCACACTCGGCTGCGAACCTGGGATGGGAATCAGCACCTCCAAGTCCGAGTCTATGGTTCTCTCCCGGAAAAGGGTGGAGTGCCATCTCCGGGTTGGGGGGGAGATCTTGCCCCAAGTGGAGGAGTTCAAGTACCTCGGAGTCTTGTTCACGAGTGGGGGAAGAGTGGATCGTGAGATCGACAGGCAGATCAGTGCGGCGTCTTCAGTAATGCGGACGCTGTATCGATCCGTTGTGGTGAAGAAGGAGCTGAGCCGGAAGGCAAAGCTCTCGATTTACCGGTCGATCTACGTTCCCATCCTCACCTATGGTCATGAGCTTTGGGTCATGACCGAAAGGACAAGATCACGGGTACAAGCGGCCGAAATGAGTTTCCTCCGCCGAGTGGCGGGGCTCTCCCTTAGAGATAGGGTGAGAAGCTCTGTCTTTCGGGGGGAGCTCAAAGTAAAGCTGCTGCTCCTCCACATCGAGAGGAGCCAGATGAGGTGTTTCGGGCATCTGGTCAGGATGCCACCCGAACGCCTCCCTAGGAAGGTGTTTTGGGCACGTCCGACCGGTAGGAGGCCACGGGGAAGACCCAGGACACGCTGGGAAGACTATCTCTCCCGGCTGGCCTGGGAACGCCTCGGGATCCCCCGGGAGGAGCTGGACGAAGTGGCTGGGGAGAGGGAAGTCTGGGCTTCCCTGCTTAAGCTGCTGCCCCCGTGACCCGACCTCGGATAAGCGGAAGAAGATGGATGGATCGATGGATGGATGCTTTGTTCGCGTTATCTAGGATTTTAAGAACATTACTGTCATATTGAATAAAAAACTAGTTTTTGTGTTTGCAAGATCTAAAAAAGCATATATTTCGAGTAAAACTCCCAAGATGCATTATGTCAGGCATTATTTGTCAATTTTCATGTGTGGTTTAGGAGTTTTGTTTAAATAACTGTCATATTGAGTGTGACACTATACTGTCATAGTGACAAAACTTATTTTTTGTTTTTACAAACCTTACAAAAACAACTGATTGTAGTAAAACTCACATGGATTCGATATAAAAGGCATTTTTAGACATTTTGCATGTTCGGTTTATATCAGGATTTTAAGAACATTACTGTTATATTGAGTAAAAAACTACTTTTTGTATTTGCAAGCCTTAAAAAATCTTATGTTTCGAGTAAATTTCACAAGTTTGCATTGTTTTAGGCATTATTAGCCTTTTTGCATGTGTGGTTTAGGAGTTCATTTTAAATAACTGCCAAATTGAATGTATCAGTTATACTGTCATTATAAGTAAAACCTAATTTTTGTATATGTACACCTTACCAAAATACCTGATTCTGGTAAAACTCACATAGATAGAACGTTACAGGCATTTTTAGACACAATGCATGTTTGATTTTGGAGTTATGTTTCTATAACTTTCATATTTAATATGACCGCTATACTGTCATATTGAGTAAAAAAAACTAACTTGTGTCTTTACAAACCTTACAAAATATTTTTTTCCAGTAATCTCACAAAGATACATTTCTCCAGGCATTATTAGCAATTTTGCATGTTTGGTTTAGTAGTTATGTATACTGTCATAGTGAGTAAAACCAATATTTTGTATTTGCAAACCTTACAAAAACAACTGATTCTGGTAAAACTCACATAGATTCAATATCACAAGTATTTTTAGACCGATTGCATGTTTGGTTTTGGAGTTATGTTTATATAACTTTAATATTTAGTGTGACAGTTAAAATGGCATATTAAATAAAAAAAACTATCTTGTCTCTTTATAAACCTTACAAATTATTTTTTTCCAGTAAAACTCACAAAGATACATTTCTCTAGGCATTATTAGCCATTTATCATGTTTGGTTTAGGAGTCATGTTAAATAACTGTCATATCAAATGTTGCAGTTACTGTCATTATGAGTAAAACCCAATTTTTTATTTGTAAACCTTACCAAAATACCTGATTCTGGTAAAACTCACATAGATTCAATATTACAGGCATTTTTAAACGGATTGCAAGTTTGGTTTTGGTGTTATATTTATTCAACTTTTATATTTAGTATGACAGTTATACTGTCATATTGAGTACAAAAAAAGCGATCTTGTGTCTTTACAAACCTTACAAACTATTTTTTTCCAGTAAAACTTACAAAGATACATTTCTCCAAGCATTATTAGACATTTTGCAAGCATGGCTTAGGAGTTATGTTTAAATAACAGTCAGATTGAATGTGACAGTATACTGTTATAGTAGTTTTTTACTCAATATGCCAGTAATGTTCTTAAAATCCTGAGATAATGCGAAAAAAGTAATAAAAATGTTTTTCAACATAATTCCTACACCAAACATGCAACATGTCTAATAATAACTGGAGACATGTATATTTTGTTAGTTTTACTAGAAAATGTATCTTTTGTAAGTTTTGCAACGACGCAAGTTAGTTTTTTTAATTCAATATGACAGTATAACTGCCAAACTAAATGTAAAAGTTATATAAACATTACTCCAAAACTAAACATGCATTATGTCTAAAAATGCCGAAAATATTGTATCTATGTGAGTTTTACAAGAATCAGGTAATTTGGTAAGGTTTAAAAAAACAAAAATTGGGTTTTACTCATAATGACAGTATATCTGCTACATTCAATTTTGACAGTTATTTAAACATAATTTCCTAACCACACATGCAAATAGGCTAATAAAGGCTAAACCAATGCATCCTTGTGAGTTTTACTCGAAACAAATGCTATTTTAAGGCTTGCAAACACAAAAAGTAGATTTTTACTCAATATGACAGTAATGTTCTTAAAATCCTGGGATAATGTGAAATAAGCAATACAAATGTTTTTCAACTTAATTCCTCCACCAAACATGCAACATGTCTAATAATAACTGGAGACATGTATATCTTGTTAGTTTTACTAGAAAATGTATCTTTTGTAAGTTTTGCAACAACGCAAGTTAGTTTTTTAATTCAATATGACAGTATAACTGTCAAACTAAATGTAAAAGTTATATAAACATTACTCCAAAAATGAACATGCATTTTATCTAAAAATGCCTAAAATGTTGTATCTATGTGAGTTTTACCAGAATCAGGTAATTTGGCAAGGTTTACCAATACAAAAATGGTGTTTTTCTCATAATGACAGTATAACTGCTACATTCAATTTGACAGTTTTTTAAACATAACTTCCTAACCAAACATGCAAATAAATGGGTTATACTTGTATAGTGCTTTTCTACCTTCAAGGTACTTAAAGCGCTTTGACAGTATTTCCACATTCATCCATTCACACACACATTCACACACTGATGGCGGGAGCTGCCATGCAAGGCGCTAACCAGCAGCCATCAGGAGCAAGGGGTGAAAAGTCTTACCCAAGGACACAATGGACGTGACTAAGATGGTAGAAGGTGGGGATTGAACCCCAGTAACCAGCAACCCTCCGAATGCTGGCACGGCCACTCTACCAACTTCGCCACGCCTAATAAAGCCTAAAACAATGCATCCTTGTAAGTTTTACTCGAAACATATGCAATTATAAGGCTTGCAAACACAAAAAGTACTTTTTTCCTCAATTTGACAGTAATCTTCTTAAAATCCTGAGATAATGCGAAAAAAGCAATAAAAATGTTTTTCAACATAATTCCTACACCAAACATGCAAAATGTCTAATAAAGCCTGGAGACATGTATCCTTGTTAGTTTTGCTAGAAATATAATCTTTTGTAAGTTTTCCAAAGACGCAAGTTAGTTTTTTTAATTCAATATGACAGTATAAAAGTCATACCAAATATGAAAGTTATATAAACATAACTACAAAACTGAACATGCATTATGTCTTAAAATGCCTGTAATATTGTATCTATGTGAGTTTAACCAGAATCAGGTAATTTGGAAAGGTTTACAAATGCAAAAATTGGGTTTTTGTCATAATGGCAGTATATCTGCTAAATTCAATTTGACAGTTATTTAAACATATCTTCATAATAACACATGCAAATAGGCCAATAAAGCCTAAAACAATGCATCTTTGTGAGTTTTACTCGAAACATATGCTATTTTAAGGCTTGCCAAAACAAAAAGTAGTTTTTTCCTCAAAATGACAGTAATATTCTTAAAATACTGAGATAATGCGAAAAAAGCAATAAAAATGTTTTTAACATCATTCCTACACCAAACATGCAAAATGTCTAATAATGCCTGGAGACATGTATCCTTGTTAGTTTAACTAGAAAAATAATCTTTTGTAAGTTTTGCAAAGACGCAAGTTAATTTTTTTAATTCAATATGTATAACTGTCATACCAAATATGAAAGTTATATAAACATAACTCCAAAAGTAAAGATGCATTTTGTCTAAAAATGCCTGTAATATTGTATCTATGTGAGTTTAACCAGAATCAGGTAATTTGGAAAGGTTTACAAATACAAAAATTGGGTTTTTGTCATAATGACAGTACATCTGCTAAATTCAATTTGACAGTTATTTAAACATATCTTCATAATAACACATGCAAATAGGCCAATAAAGCCTAAAACAATGCATCTTTGTGAGTTTTATTCGAAACATATGCTATTTTAAGGCTTGCCAAAACAAAAAGTAGTTTTTTCCTCAAAATGGCAGTAATGTTCTTAAAATACCGATATAATGCCAAAAAAGCAATAACAATGTTTTTCAACATAATTCCTACACCAAACATGCAAAATGTCTAATAATGCCTGAAGACATGTATCTTTGTTAGTGTTACTAGAAAAATAATCTTTTGTAAGTTTTGCAAAGACACAAGTTAGTTTTTTTAATTCAATATGAGAGTATAACCGTCATACCAAATATGAAAGTTATATGAACATAACTCCAAAAATAAAGATGCATTAAGTCTAAAAATGCCTGTAATATTGTATCTATGTGAGTTTTACCACAATCAGGTAATTTGGTAAGGTTTTCAAAATACAAAAATTAAGTTTTTCTCATAATGACAGTAAAACTGCTACATTCAATTTGACAGTTATTTAAACATAACTTTCTAACCATACATGCAAAAAAGGCTAATAAAGCCTAAAACAATGCATCCTTGTGAGTGTTACTCGAAATATATGGTATTTTAAGGCTTGCAAACACAAAAAGTAGTTTTTTTACTCAATATGACAGTAATATTCTTAAAATCCTGAGATAATGCGAAAAAAGCAAAAAAAATGTTTTTTAACATAATTCCGACACCAAACATGTAATATGTCTAATAATGCCTGGATACATGTATCCTTGTTAGTTTTACTAGAAAAAGTATCTTTTGTAAGGTTTGCAAAGACACAAAATGTTTTTTATTTATTTAATATGACAGTATAGCTGTCATACTAAATATGAAAGTTATTTACACATAACTCCAAAATTAAACATGCATTATGTCTAAAAATGCATGTAATATTTTATATCCGTGAGTATTATCAATCCGTTATTTTGGTAAGGTTTACAAATACAAAAATTAAGGTTTTACTCATATTGACAATATAACTGCCACATTCAAAATGACAGTTATTTAAACATGACTCCTAAATCACATGCAAATTGGTTAATAATAACTGGAGGAATGTATTTTTGTGAGTTTTACTGGAAAGAAATAATTTGTAAGGTTTATAAAGACACAAGTTTTTTTTTTAATTTAATATGATGGTATAATTGTCATACTAAATATGAAAGTTATATAAACATAACTCCAAAACCAAACATGCAACCCGTCTAAAAATGCCTGTATTTTTGAATTTGTGTGAGTTTTACTAGAATCAAGTATTTTGGTAAGGTTTACAAATACAAAAATTAGGTTTTACTCATAATGACAGTATAACTGCCACATTCCAAATGACAGTTTTTTTAAACATAACTCCTATACCAAACATGCTAAATGGCTAATAATGCCTGGAGAATTGTATATTTACTGGAAAAAAAACATTTTGTAAGGTTTGTAAAGACACAAGTTAGTTTTTTTAACTCAAAAAGAAAGTATAACTTTCATACTAAATGTCAAAGTTATATAAACATAACTCCAAAACCAAACATGCATTATGTCTAAAAATACCTGCAATGATGTATCTATGTGAGTATTACTAGAATCAGTTGTTTTTGTAAGTTTTGCAAATACAAAATATTGGTTTTACTCACTATGACAGTATACTGTCACATTCAATCTGACAGTTATTGAAACATAACTCCTAATACACAAATTCAAAATGACTAATAATGCCTCGAGAAATATATCTCTGTGTATTTTTCTGGAAAAAAATATTTTGTAAGGTTTGTAAAAACACAAGTTAGTTTTTTTTACTCAATATGACAGTATAACTGTCATACTAAATATGAAAATTATAAAAACATAACTCCAAGACCAAACTTGCAATCCGTCTAAAATTGCCTGTAATATTGAATTTTACCAGAATCAGTTGTTTTTGTAAGTTTTGCAAATACAAAATACTGGTTTTACTCACTATGACAATATACAGAAATGTGCCTTTGTGAATTTTACTGGAAAAAAAAATTTAATGTTTGTAAAGACACAAGTTAGTTTTTTTTACTCCATATGACAGTATAACTGTCATACTAAATGTAAAAGTTATATAAACATATCTCCAAAACCAAACATGCATTATGTCTAAAAATGCTTATAATATTGTGTCAATGTGAGTTTTAGTAGAAACTTTTTTTTAAAAGTTTGCAAATACAAAATTTTGGTTTTACTCACAATGACAGTATACTGTCACATTCAATCCTAATGTTATTTAAACATAAATTCGAAACCACAGATGCAAAATGGCTAATAATGCCTGGAGAAATGTATTTTTGTGAGTTTTACTGGACAAAAATATTTTGTAAGGTTTGTAAAGACACAAGTTAGTTTTTTTTTACTCAATATAATGGTATAACTGTCTTACTAAATTTGAAAGTTTATAAACAAATCTTCAAAACCAAACATGCAATCCGTCTACAAATGCCTGTAATATTGAATCTATGTGAGTTTTACTAGAATCAGGTATTTTGTTAAGGTTTACAAATACAAAAATTAGGTTTTACTCATAATGACAGTATAACTGCCACACTCAATATGACAGTTACTTAAATATGACTCCTAAACCACACATATTGGCTAATAATCCCTGGAAAAATGTATCTTTGTGAGTTTTACTGGAAAAAAAAATATTTTGTAAGGTTTGTAAAGACACAAGTTACTTTTTTTTTTACTCAATATGACAGTAAGCTCTCTTACTAAATATGAAAGTTATATAAACATAATTCAAAACTAAAACATGCATTATGTCTAAAAATGCCTGTAATATTTTTTATACATGAGTTTTACCTGAATTATGTATTTTGGTAAGGTTTACAAATACAAAAATTAGGTTTTACTCATAATGACAATATAACTGCCACATTCAAAATGACATTTATTTAAACATAACTCCTAAACCAAACATGCTCAAAGGCTAATAATGCCTGGACAAATGTATATGTGTAAGTTTTACTGGAAAACAATGCTTTGTTAGGTTTGTAAAGACACAAGTTAGTTTTTTTTTACTCAATATGATGGTATAACTGTCATACTAAATATGAAAGTTATATAAACATAACTCCAAAACCAAACATGCCTTATGTTTAAAAATGCATGAATTTTGAATCCATGTGAGTTTCACTAGAAACAGTTATTTTGGTAAGGTTTACAAATACAAAAAATAGGTTTTACTCATAATGACAGTATAACTGCCACATTCAAAATGACAGTTATTTAAACATAACTTCTAAACAAAATATGCTAAATGGCTAATAATGCCTGGAGAAAGGTATCTTTGTGAGTTTTACTGGAAAAAAAATATTTTGTAAGGTTTGTAAAGTCACTAGTTAGTTGTTTTTTTTTACTCAATTTGACAGTATAACTAACTGTCATATTAAATGTAAAAGTTATACAAACATAACTCCAAAACCAAACATGCATTATGTCTAAAAATGCCTGTAATATTGTGTCCATGTAAGTTTTACTAGAATCATATGTTTTTGTAACTTTTGCAAATAAAAATATTGGTTTTACTCACTAGGACAGTTTTAAAAATAACTGTCACATTCAATCTGACAGTTATCTCTCCTAATCCAAACATGCTAAATGGCTAGTAATGCCTGGAGAAATGAATCTTTGTGAGTTTTGCTGGGAAAAAAATATTTTGTAAGGTTTGTAAAGACACAAGTTTTATAACTGTCATAATAAATATGAAAGTTAAATAAACATAACTCCAAAACCAAACTTGCAATCGGTCTAAAAAAGCCTGTAGTATTGAATCTATGTGAGTTTTACCAGAATCAGATATTTTGGTAAGGTTTACAAATACAAAACTTGGGTCATACTCATAATGACAGTATAACTGCAACATTTGATATGACAGTTATTTAAACATAACTCCTAAACCACACATGCAAAATGGCTAATAATGCCTGGAGAAATGTATCTTTGTGAGTTTTACTGGGAAAAAAATATTTTGTAAGGTTTGTAAAGACACAAGTTACTTTTTTTTACTCAATATGACAGTATAACCGTCATACTAAATTTGAAAGTTATATAAACATAACTCCAAAACCAAACATGCATTATGTCTAAAAATGCCTGTAATATTGTATCCATGTGAGTTTTACTAGAAACAGTTGTTTTTGTAAGGTTTGCAAATACAAAATATTGGCTTTACTCACTTTGACAGTATACTGTCACATTCAATCTGACTGTTATTTAAACATAGCTACTAAACCAATGTAAAATGGCTAAAAACGCCTGGAGAAATGTATCTATGTGAGTTTTACTGGAAAAAAAGAATTCGTAATGTTTATAAAGACACAAATTTGTTGTTTTTTACTCAATATGACAGTATCATACCAAATGTAAAAGTAATATAAGCATAACTCCAAAACCAAACATGCATTATGTCTAAAAATGCCTGTAATATTGTATCTATGTGAGTTTTACCAGAATCAGGTAATTTGGTATGGTTTACAAATACAAAAAGTAGGTTTTACTCACTATGACAGTATACTGTCACATTCAATCTGACAGTCATTTAAACATAATGTAACTCCTAAACCGCACATAAAAAATGGCTAATAATCCCTGGAGAAATGTATCTTTGTGAGTTTTCCTGAAAAAAAAAAAAAAAAATTGTGATGTGCGTAAAGACACAAGTTAGTTTTTTTTACTCAATATGATTGTATAACTGTCATTCTAAATATGAAAGTTGTATAAACATAACCCTAAAACCAAACCTGCATTATGTTTAAAAATGCCTGTTTCTTCATCTTACTCGTCGTCGGCGTCGCCATGGCTGTATCTTCCGCTTTCTTCTGCTTTGTCTCCTTGTTGTGTGCGCAGTTGTGCACTGCACTCTCTAAAAGCCCTGGATGTTATTGGCACACATGCATGTACAGTAGATGGCAGTATTGCCCTGTTTAAAGAGTGTCACAACATTGCTGTTTACGGCAGACAAACTGCTTTACGGTAGACGAAAACGTGACTGCTGTTGTTTTGTGTTGTTACCGCGCTGGGAGGACGTTAATGAAACTACCTAACAATAAACCCACATAAGAAACCAAGAACTCGCCCTCGATCATTCTACAGTTATAACGTGATTGGGCAGGCACGCTGTTTATATCGTGGGAAAGCAGACGTGAATACAGGCTGTCCTCACTCAGATCAGCCTGAATTTCGGGAGATTTTCGGGAGAAAATTTGTCCCGGGAGGTTTTCGGGAGAGGCGCTGAATTTCGGGAGTCTCCTGGAAAATCCAGGAGTATTGGCAAGTATGCCTAAACTACACATACAAAATGGCTAATAATGCCTGAAATAAGGCATTCTTGTGAGTTTTACTCGAAACATATGCTTTTTTAAGGCTTGCAAACACAAAAAGTATTTGGCTTCCTCTATATGACAGTAAAGTTCTTAAAATCCTGAGATAATGCGAAATAAGCAAAAACAATGTATTCCATCATAATTCCTACACCAAATAAGCAAAATGTCTAAAAATGCCTGTAATATTGAATCTGTGTGAGTTTTACTAAAATCAGTTGTTTTGGTAAGGTTTACAAATACAAAAATGAGGTTTTACTCTTTATGACAGTTATTTAAACATAACTCCATCCATCCAGCCATCCATTTTCTTCCGCTTATCCGAGGTCGGGTTGCGGGGGCTGCAGCCTAAGCAGGGAAGCCCAGACTTTCCTCTCCCCAGCCACTTCGTCCAGCTCCTCCCGGGGGATCCTGGGGCGTTCCCAGGCCAGCCGGGAGAGATAAGCTTCCCGTTTCCTGGGTCTTCCTGGGCCTCCTACCGGTCGGACGTGCCCGAAACACCTCCCTAGGGAGGCGTTGGGGTGGCATCCTGACCAGATGCCCGAACCACCTCATCTGGCTCCTCTCGAAATGGAGGAGCAATGGCTTTACTTTGAGCTCCTCCCGGATGACAGAGCTTCTCACCCTATCTCTAAGGGAGAGCCCCGCCACCCGGCGGAGGAAACTCATTTCGGCCGCTTGTACCCGTGATTTTGTCCTTTCGGCCATGACACAAAGCTCATGACCATAGGTGAGGATGGGAACGTAGATCGACCGGTAAATCGAGAGCTTTTCCTTCCGGCTCAGCTCCTTCTTCACCACAACGGATCAATACAGCGTCCGCATTACTGAAGACGCCGCACCGTTCCGCCTGTCGATCTCACGATCCACTCTTCCCTCACTCGTGAACAAGACTCTGAGGTCCTTGAACTCCTCCACTTGGGGCAAGATCTCCTCCCCAACCCGGAGATGGCACTCCACCCTTTTCCGGGCGAGAACCATGGACTCGGACTTGGAGGTGCTGATTCACATCCCAGTCACTTCACACTCGTCTGCGAACCGATCCAGTGAGGGCTGAAGATCTTGGCCAGATGAAGCCATCAGGACCACATCATCTGCAAATAGCAGAGACCTAATCCTGCAGACACGAAACCGGATCCCCTCAACGCCCTGACTGCGCCTAGAAATTCTGTCCATAAAGGTTATGAACAGAATCGGTGACAAAGGGCAGCCTTGGCGGAGTCCAACCCTCACTGGAAACGGGTCCGACTTACTGCCGGCAATGCGGACCAAGCTCTGACTCTTGCAAAGGGAGCGAACCGCCACAATAAGACAGTCCGTTACCCCATACTCTCTAAGCACTCCCCACAGGACTTCCAGGGGTAAATGGTCGAATGCCTTTTCCAAGTCCATAAAGCACATGTAGACTGGTTGGGCAAACTCCCATGCACCCTCAAGGACCCTGCCGAGAGTATAAAGCTGGTCCGCAGTTCCACGACCAGGACGTAAACCACACTGTTCCTCCTGAATCCGAGGTTCGACTATCCGGCGTAGCCTCTTCTCCAGTACACATGAATAGACCTTACCGGGAAGACTGAGGAGTGTGATCTCACGATAGTTGAAACACACCCTCTGGTTCCCCTTCTTAAAGAGAGGAACCACTACCCCGGTCTCCCAATCCAGAAGTACCGCCTCCGATGTCCACGCGATGTTGCAGAGTCTTGTCAACCAAGACAGCCCCACAGCATCCAGAGCCTTAAGGAACTCCGGACGGATCTCATCCACCCCCAGGGCGTTGCCATTGAGGAGCTTTTTAACTACCTTGGCATCCTCAGCCCCAGAAATAGGAGAGCCCACCACAGATTCCCCAGGCACTGCTTCCTCATTGGAAGACATGTTGGTGGGATTAAGGAGGTCTTCGAAGTATTCCCTCCACCGATCAATAACAGCTGCAGTAGAGGTCAGCAGCGCACCATCCTCACCATACACGTTGTTACAGTGCACTGCTGCCCCCCCCCCCCCCCCCCCCCCTTGAGCCGGCGGATGGTGGTCCAGAATCGCTTCGAAGCCGTCTGGAAGTCGTTTTCCATGGTTTCTCCAAACTGCTCCCATGTCCGAGTTTTTGCCTCTGCGACCGCTGAAGCCGCACTTCGCTTGGCCTGTCGGCTGCCTCTGGAGTCCCACGAGCCAAAAGGACCCGATAGGCTCTTTCTTCAGCTTGACGGCATCCCTCACTGCTGGTGTCCACCAGCGGGTTCTAGGATTACCGCCACGACAGGCACCAAACTCCTTGCGGCCACAGCTCCAATCAGCCGGCTCGACAAGAGAGGCACGGAACATGGTCCACTCAGACTCAATGTCCAGCGCCTCCCTCGTGACATGTTCAAAGTTCTTTCGGAGGCGTTCCCAGCAAACCCTCACAATGCGTTTGGGCCTGCCAGGTCTGTCAGGCATCCTCCCCCACCATCGCAGCCAACTCACCACCAGGTGGTGATCGGTAGAAAGCTCCGCCCCTCTCTTCCCCCGAGTGTCCAAAACATGAGACCGCAAATCCGATGACACAACTACAAAATCGATCATGGAACTGCGGCCTAGGGTGTCCTGGTGCCAAGTGCACATATGGACACCCTTATGTTTGAACTTGGTGTTTGTTATTGACAATCTGTGACGAGCACAAAAGTCCAATAACAAAACACCACTCGGGTTCAGATCCGGGCGGCCATTCTTCCCAATCACGCCTCTCCAGGTTTCACTGTTGTTGCCAAGATGAGCGTTGAAGGCCCCCAGTAGAACGAGGGAATCACCCGGTGGAGCACTTTCCAGTACTCCCTCGAGTGAATCCAAAAAGGGTGGGTACTCTGAGCTGCCGTTTGGCGCGTAAGGCCAAACAACAGTCAGGACCCGTCCCCCCACCCGAAGGCGGAGGAAAGCTACCCACTGGTCCACTGGGTTGAACTCCAACGTGCAGGCTTTGAGCCGGGGGGCAACAAGAATTGCCACCCGAGCCCGTCGCCTCTCAACGCAAGCATTATAACTCCAAAACAACAAATGCTAATAATGCTTGGAAAAATGTATCTTTGTTAATTTTACTAGAATAATAATCTTTTGTAAGGTTTGCGGACACAAGTTTGTTTTTTTTTACTCAATATGACAGTATAACTGTCATACTAAATATGAAAGTTGTATAAACATATCTCCAAAACCAAACATGCAATCCCTCTAAAGATGCCTGTATTATTGAATCTATGAAAAATAGTTTTTTTACTCAATATGACAGTATAACTGTCATACTAAATCCATCCATTTTCTTCCGCTTATCCGAGGTCGGGTTGCGGGGGCAGCAGCCTAAGCAGAGAAGCCCCAGCCACTTTGTCCAGCTCTTCTCGGGGGATCCCGAGGCGTTCCCAGGCCAGCCTGAGACATAGTCTTCCCAATGTGTCCTGGGTCTTCCCCGTGGCCTCCTGCCGATCGGACTTGCCCTAACGAAAAAAGCAATAAAAATGTATTCAAACATGTGAAATGTCTAAAAATGCCTGTAATATTGAATCTATGTGAGTTTTACTAGAATCAGTTGTTTATGTAAGGTTTGCAAATACAAAAATTTGGTTTTACACATAATAACAGTATAACTGCCACATTCAATATGACAGTTATTTAAACATATTTCCTAAACCACACGTGAAAAATGTCTAATAATGCCTGGAAAACATTATTTTTGTGAGTTTTACTGGAAAAACGTAGTTTGTAATGTTTGTAAAGACACAAGTTAGTTTTACTCAAGATGACAGTATAACTGTCATAATACATATGAAAGTTATATAAACATAATTCCAAAACCAAACATGCATTATGTCTAAAAATACCTGTAAAATTGTATCCATGTGAGTTTTACTAGAATCATTTTTTTTTGTCGTTACTAAATCCATCCATTTTCTTCCGCTTAACCGAGGTCGGGTTTGGGGGGGCAGCAGCCTAAACAGAGAAGCCCAGACTTCCCTCTCCCCAGCCACTTCTTCCAGCTCTTCTCGGGGGATCCTGAGGCGTTCCCAGGCCAGCCGGGAGACATAATCTTCCCAATGTGTCCTGGGTCTTCCCCGTGGCCTCCTGCCGGTCGGACTTGCCCTAAACACCTCCCTCGGGAGGCGTTCGGGTGGCATCCTGAGCAGATGCCCGAACCACCTCATCTGGCTCCTCTCAATGTGGAGGAGCAGCGCTTTACTCTGAGTTCCTCCCGGATGACAGAGCTTCTTATCCTATCTCTAAGGGAGAGACCCGCCACCCGGCGGAGGAAACTCAATTTGGCCGCTTGTACCCGGGATCTTGTGTTTTCGGTCATAACCATGACCATGGGTGCAGGATGGGAATGTAGATCGACCGGTAAATTTAGAGCTTTTAATTCTGGCTCAGCTCCTTCTTCACCACAATGGATGGATATAGCGTCCTCATTACTGAAGACGCCGCACCGATCCGCCTGTGGATCTCATGATCCACTCTTCCCTCACTCGTGAACAAGACTCCTAGGTACTTGAACTCCTCCACTTGGGGCCATCTAGTATGTGCCATCGCCTCCTCAACCTGGAAATGGCACCCCACCTTTTACCGGGCGAGAACCATGGACTCGGACTTGGAGGTGCTGATTCTCATCCCAGTCGCTTCATACTCGGCCATCCAATGAGAGCTGGAGATCCTGGCCAGTTGAAGCCATCAGGACAACATCAACTGCAAAAAGCAGAGACCTAATCCTGCAACCACCAAACCGGATCCCCTCAACGCCATGACTGCAATTCTGTCCATAAAAGTTAACAACAGAATCGGTGACACTGATCATAACCGCCACAATCAGACAGTCCGATACCCCATACTCTTGTCTTTGAGCCGGGGGGACAACAAGAATTGCCACCCCAGCCTCTCATTGCTTGCAACGCCATAGTGGAAGACTGTCGAGGGAACAGGTTTCTGTACCTCGCACCTCGCACACCAGCTCAGGCTCCTTCCCTCCCAGCGAGGTGACATTTCACGTCAGAAGAGCTAGCTTATGTAGCCGATGATCGGACCGCCAAGTGCCCTGCCTTCGGCTGCCGCTCAGCTCACACTGCACCCGACCTCTATAACCCAGCCCATGAATGGTGAGCCCATTGGAGGAGGGAACCACGTTGCTTCATTGAGCTGAGCCAGCCAACAGGCGCTCGCCATCGTGCCCCACCTCTGGGCCTGGCTCCACAGGGGAGCCACGGTGACCCGCGTCCGGGCGAGGAAAAATCTAGGACCTCGATTTGTACTTTTCATAAAGGTCTTTGAGCTGCTCTTTGGCTGATCCCTCACCAAGGACCTATTTGTCTTGGGAGAGCCTACGAGGGGGCATAGAAGCCCACAAACAGCATAGCTCCTAGGATCAGTGGGACACGCAAACTCCTCTACCACGATAAGGTGGCGGCTCAGAAAGGAGGTTATATAAACATAACTCCAAAACCAAACATTCATTATGTCTAAAAATGCCTAAAATATTGTATCTGTGTGACTTTTACTAGAATGAGTTGTTTTTGTAAGGTTTGTAAATACAAACATTTGGTTTTACTCACTATGGTAAATGGGTTATACTTGTATAGCGCTTTTCTACCTTCAAGGTACACAAAGCGCTTTGACACTATTTTTCCATTCATCCATTCACACACACACACTGATGGCGGGAGCTGGCATGCAAGGCCCTAACCACAACCCATCAGGAGCAAGGGTAAAGTGTCTCCCTCAAGGACACAACGGACGTGACGAGGTTGGTAGAAGGTGGGGATCGAACCAAGAACCCTCAGGTTGCTGGAATGGCCACTCTCCCAACTGCGCCACGCCTTCCCCATGTATACTGTCTCTGTCTCTGTATCTGACATTTATTTAAAAACCACACATGCAAAATGGCTAATAAGAGAAATGTATCTTTGTGAGTTTTACTGGAAAAAAATATTTTGTAAGGTTTGCAAAGACACAAGTCTTTTTTTTTTTTTTTTTACTTAATATGACAGTATAACTGTCATACTAAATATGAAAAGTTATAAACCTAACTCCAAGGTGAATTTTACTAGAATCAGGAGGTTTATAAGGTTTAAAAATACAAAAATTAGGTTTTACTCATAATGACAGTAAAACTGTCACACGCAATATGACAGTTATTTAAAAACTCCTAATCCACACAAGCAAAATGGCTATTGATGCCTGAAATAATGCATCCTTAGGAGTTTTCCTCGAAACATATACTTTTTTAAATCTTGCAAACACAAAAAGTAGTTTTTTACTCAATATGACAGTAATGTTCTTAAAATCCTGAGATAATACGAAAAAAGCAACAAAAAAAAATGTATTCCATTATAATTCCTAAACCAAACATGCAAAATGTGTAAAAATGCCAGTAATATTGAATCAATGTATGTCTTACTAGAATCAGTTGTGTTTGAAAGGTTTGCAATTAGAAAAATTAGGGTGACAGTAAATTAAACATAACTCCTAAACTACACAGAACAATGAGCTAATATCCATCCATCCATCCATCCATCTATCCATCCATCCATCTTCTTCCGCTTATCCGAGGTCGGGTCGCGGGGGCAGCAGCCTAAGCAGGGAAGCCCAGACTTCCCTCTCCCCAGCCCCTTCGTCCAGCTCCTCCCGGGAGATCCCGAGGCGTTCCCAGGCCAGCCGGGAGACATAGTCTTCCCAACGTGTCCTGGGTCTTCCCCGTGGCCTCCTACCGGTCGGACGTGCCCTAAACACCTCCCGAGGGAGGCGATCGGGTGGCATCCTGACCAGATGCCCGAACCACCTCATCTGGCTCCTCTCGATGTGGAGGAGCAGCGGCTTTACTTTGAGCTCCCCCCAGATGACAGAGCTTCTCACCCTATCTCTAAGGGAGAGCCCCGCCACCCGGCGGAGCTAATATTGCATGAAATAATGCATTCTTGTGAGTTTTACTCGAAACATATGCTTTTTTAAGGCTTGCAAACACAAAAAGTAGTTTTTTACTCAATATGACAGTAATGTTCTTAAAATTCTGAGATAATGCGAAAAAAGCAATAAAAATGTATTCAATCATAATTTCTAAACTAAAAATTGCAAAATGTGTAAAAATGCCTGTATTATTGAATCCATGTGAGTTTAACTAGAATCAGTTGTTTTAGTAAGGTTTGCAAGAGCAAAAAATAGGTTTTACTCTTTATGAAAGTAAACTGTCACACTCAATATGACATTTATTGAATCATAACTCCTAAACTACACATGCAAAATGTCTAATGATGCCTCAAATAATGCATTCTACGGAGTTTTACTCGAAACATGTGCTTTTTCAAATCTTGCAAGCAAAAAGTAGTTTTTACTCAATATGACAGTAATGTTCTTAAAATTCTGAGATAATGCGAAAAAAGCAATAAAAATGTATTCCAACATAATTCCTAAACCAACAATGCAAAATGTCTAAAAATGCCAGTAATATTAAATCCATGTGAGTTTCACTAGAATCAGTTGTTTTAGTAAGGTTTGCAAGAGCAAAAATTATGTTTTACTCTTTATGAAAGTAAACTGTCACACTCAATATGACAATTTTTTAATCATAACTCCTAAACCACTCATGCAAAATGGCTAATAATGTTTGAAATAATGGATCCTTGGGAGTTTTCCTCGAAACATATGCTTTCTTAAGGCTTGCAAACACAAAAAGTATTTTTTACTCAATATGACAGTAATGTTCTTAAAATCCTGAGATAATGCGAAAAAAGCAATAAAAATGTATTCAATCATAATTTCTAAACTAAACATGCAAAATGTGTAAAAATGCCTGTATTATTGAATCCATGTGAGTTTTACTAGAATCAGTTGTTTTAGTGAAGTTTGCAAAAACAAAAATTAAGTTTTACTCTTTATGAAAGTAAACTGTCACACTCAATATGACAGTTTTTTAATCATAACTCCTAAACTACTCATGCAAAATGGCTAATAATGTTTGAAATAATGGATTCTTGGGAGTTTTCCTCGAAACTTATGCTTTCTTAAGGCTTGCAAACACAAAAAGTATTTTTTTTACTCAATATGACAGTAATGTTCTTAAACTCCTGAGATACTGCGAAAAAAGCAATAAAAATGTATTCAATCATAATTTCTAAACTAAACATGCAAAATGTGTAAAAATGCCTGTATTATTGAATCCATGTGAGTTTAACTAGAATCAGTTGTTTTAGTAAGATTTGCAAACACAAAAATTAGGTTTTACTCTTTATGAAAGTAAACTGTCACACTCAATATGACATTTATTTATTCATAACTCCTAAACTACACATGCAAAATGTCTAATGATGCCTCAAATAATGCATTCTACGGAGTTTTACCCGAAACATATGCTTTTTCAAATCTTGCAAACACAAAAAGTAGTTTTTTACTCAATATGACAGTAATATTCCTAAAATACTGAGATAACGCAAAAAAAGCAATGAAAATACATTCAATCATATTTCCTAAATCTAACATGCAAAATGTGTAAAAATGCCTGTAATATTGAATCCATGTGAGTTTTACTAGATTAGGTTGTGTTTGAAATTTTTGCAAATACAAAAATTAGGTTTTTTTCACCATGACAATGTACACTCAATATGACAGTAAAATAAACATAACTCCTAAACCACACTTAAAAATGAGCTAATATTGCCTGAAATAATGCATTCTTGTGAGTTTTACTCGAAACATATGCTTTCTTAAGGCTTGCAAACACAAAAAGTATTTTTTTTACTCAATATGACAGTAATGTTCTTAAAATCCTGAGATAATGCGAAAAAAGCAATAAAAATGTATTCAATCATAATTTCTAAACTAAACATGCAAAATGTGTAAAAATGCCTGTATTATTGAATCCATGTGAGTTTAACTAGAATCAGTTGTTTTAGTAAGGTTTGCAAACACAAAAATTAGGTTTTACTCTTCATGAAAGTAAACTGTCACACTCAATATGACATTTATTTATTCATAACTCCTAAACTACACATGCAAAATGTCTAATGATGCCTCAAATAATGCATTCTACGGAGTTTTACTCGAAACATATGCTTTTTCAAATCTTGCAAACAAAAAGTAGCTTTTTACTCAATATGACAGTAATATTCCTAAAATACTGAGATAATGCGAAAAAAGCAATGAAAATATATTCAATCATATTTCCTAAATCAAACATGCAAAATGTGTAAAAATGCCTGTGATATTGAATCCATGTGAGTTTTACTAGATTAGGTTGTGTTTGAAATTTTTGCAAATACAAAAATTAGGTTTTTTTCACCATGACTCAATATGACAGTAAATTAAACATAACTCCTAAACTACACTTAAAAATGAGCTAATATTGCCTGAAATAATTTATTCTTGTGAGTTTTACTCGAAACATATGCTTTTTTAAGGATTGCAAACACAAAAAGTAGTTTTTATTCAATATGACAGTAATGTTCTTAAAATTCTGAGATAATGCGAAAAAAGCAATACAAATGTATTCCAACATAATTCCTAAACCAACAATGAAAAATGTCTAAAAATGCCTGTAATATTAAATCCATGTGAGTTTTACTAGAATCAGTTGTTTTAGTAAGGTTTGCAAAAACAAAAATTAGGTTTTACTCTTTATGAAAGTAAACTGTCACACTCAATATGACAATTTTTTAATCATAACTCCTAAACTACTCATGCAAAATGGCTAATAATGTTTGAAATAATGGATCCTTGGGAGTTTTCCTCGAAACATATGCTTTCTTAAGGCTTGCAAACACAAAAAGTATTTTTTACTCAATATGACAGTAATGTTCTTAAAATCCTGAGATAATGCAAAAAAAGCAATAAAAATGTATTCAATCATAATTTCTAACTTAAACATGCAAAATGTGTAAAAATGCCTATTATTGAATCCATGTGAGTTTTACTAGAATCAGTTGTTTTAGTAAGGTTTGCAAAAACAAAAATTAGGTTTTACTCTTTATGAAAGTAAACTGTCACACTCAATATGACAGTTTTTTAATCATAACTCCTAAACTACTCATGCAAAATGGCTAATATTGTTTGAAATATTGGATCCTTGGGAGTTTTCCTCGAAACATATGCTTTCTTAAGGCTTGCAAACACAAAAAGTATTTTTTTACTCAATATGACAGTTATGTTCTTAAAGTCCTGAGAAAATGCGAAAAAAGCAATAAAAATGTATTCAATCATAATTTCTAAACTAAACATGCAAAATTTGTAAAGATGCCTGTAATATTGAATCCATGTGAGTTTTACTAGAACCGGTTGTGTTTGAAATTTTTGCAAATAAAAAAAATTAGGTTTTTTTCACCATGACAAGTACACTCAATATAACAGTAAATAAACATAACTCCTAAACTACACATAAAAATGAGCTATTATTGCCTGAAATAATGCATTATTGTGAGTTTTACTCGAAACATATGCTTTTTTTAAGGCTTGCAAACACAAAAAGTAGTTTTTTACTCAATATGACAGTAATGTTCTTAAAATCCTGAGATAATGCGAAAAAAGCAATAAAAATGTATTCCAACATAATTCCTAAACCAACAATGTAAAATGTCTAAAAATGCCTGTAATATTAAATCCATGTGAGTTTTACTAGAATCAGTTGTTTTTGTAAGGTTTGCAAATACAAAAAATAGGTTTTACTCTATATGAGAGTATACTGTTACATTTAATATGACAGTTATTTAAACATAACTCCTAAACTACAAATGCTAAATGGCTAATGATGCCTGAAATAATGCATCCTTAGGAGTTTTACTCGAAAAATATGCTTTTTTAATCCTTGCAAACACAGAAAGTAGTTTTTACTCAATGTGACAGTAATATTCTTATAATCCTGAGATAATGCGAAAAAAGCAATAAAAATGTGTTCCATCATAATTTCTAAACCAAACATGCAAAATGTGTAAAAATGCCTGTTATATTGAATCCATGTGAGTTTCACTAGTATCAGTTGTTTTTGTAAGGTTTTCAAATACAAAAAATAGGTTTTACTTACTATGACAGTTATTTAAACTCCATGTATCTTTGTGAGTTTTACTAGAAAAAATATATTTTGAATGTTTACAAAAACAAAAGTTAGTTTTTTTTTACTCAATATGATAGTATAACTGTCATACTAAATCCATCCGTTTTCTTCCGCTTATCCGAGGTCGTGTTGCGGGGGCTGCAGCCTAAGCAGAGAAGCCCAGACTTCCCTATCCCCAGCTACTTCGTCCAGCTCCTCTCGGGGGATCCCGAGGCGTTCCCAGGCCAGCCAGCTGATATAATCTTCCCAATGTGTCCTGTGTCTTCCCCGTGGCCTCCTGCCGTTTGGACTTGCCTTAACGAAAAAAGCAATACTAATGTATTCAAACACAACTCCTAAACAAAACATGTAAAATGTCTAAAATGCCTTTAATATTGAATCTATGTGAGTTTTACAAGAATCAGTTGTTTTTGTAAGGTTTGCAAATACAAAAATTAGGTTTTACACTTAACTTTATAACTCAATATGTGTGGCAGTTATACTACCACACTCAAAATGACAGTTATTTAAGCATAACTCCTAAACTACACATGACCATTTTCTAATAATGCATGAAGAAATGTATCTTTGTGAGTTTTACTAGTAACATTTTCTTTTGTAAGGTTTGCAAAGACACGAGTTAGTTTTTTTTTACTCACTTTGACAGTATACTGTCACACTCAATTTCAGTTATTTAAACATAACTCCTAAACCACACATACAAAATGGCTAATAATGTCTGTAGAAATGTATCTTTGTGAGTTTTACTGGGAAACAATATTTTGTAAGGTTTGTAAAGACACAAGTTACTTTTTTTTTACTCAATATAACAGTATAACTGTCATACTATATATGAAAGTTATATAAACATAACTTCAAAACTACACATGAACATTTTCTAATAATGCATGAAGAAATGTATCTTTGTGAGTTTTACTAGTAACATTTTCTTTTGTAAGGTTTGCAAAGACACAAGTTAGTTTTTTTTACTCAATATAACAGTATAACTGTCATACTATAAACACAAGTTATATAAACATAACTCCAAAACCAAACATGCATTATGTCTAAAAATTCAGCACTGCAACTACACATGCACCGGATTTAAACCAAATGTCCCTGCTGCTGAGATCCGAGTTGCAGGGCTGGCCACCACGCCAACATCATCCAGGGCTCCAGAAACATTTGTAGGTCAATGCCCCACAATACAAGTAGATGCTGGAGGCACTATTCTGCCAGGACTTTTAGACACCGAGTCCCAAGTGACGCTAATGTCCGAAAGCCTATTTAATGCTCACTTTACCGAAGCTAAGCTCGAAAGGACCCCTACCCTTTTTCGTCTAAGAGCAGCTAATGGCCTGGAAATCCCCTATATCGGCTATGCGGTTCTTGATTTTGAGGTAGAGGGTGTTAAAGTTCCCGAAAGAGGAGTAGTAATTGTTGCGGATCAAAACTGTACACATCCCTTCATAATAGGTATGAATCTAATCGTGGGTTGTTGGGATGCCGTTTTTAAATGTCCTAAGACCTCTACTCTTCGGCATCTTCAAAAGCAAAAGGTGTGGAGGGAAGCTTTTGCTACATGTTCCCGTATAGAAGCTGTTGCTGCTGAAGATGGCTTGCTAGGCCACGTGAGATTGGCCTCGAAGACTAGTATTACATATCCCCCAAAGGAGATGTTGGTGCAGGGCTAACTACTGCGCCCTGCCACGCTAAACTGCCGGTGCAGTTGGCGTGGCAAAATCACTGGTCGTGGTGAACAGAGGTAGGCTGCCCCTCCGTGTTTATAACCCCCATTCCTACAGTATTTCCTTAAAACGATTTGAGAAGCTAGGGCAGCTGTTCTGTGTTGATGATAGTGATGTGCATGGAGCTGAGGATCTGTGTTTATATCTAGTAGAGGAGGGTGTGGTAGAAGTGTCACTCATTGATGCCACAGCCCAAACCAATCCAGAACTGTCCCCAGATGTTAGGGATTTGAGTGATAAGCCGGATCTGTCTGAGCAGCAACAGGTGCAGCTACGCGCCCTGCTGGCGAAGTGGGAGAAGGTGTTTGCACAACATGAGGACTTTGGAAGGACCAGTGTTGTGCAACACAGGATACTGACTGGAGATTCCGCCCCTACCAGGGAGAGATACCGACCCATCCCGCCTCTGTTGCATAAGGAAGTGAAGACACTGCATGCTTTCAGGTATGCTTGAACAGAGAGTGATAAAGGAAAGCTGCAGTCCCTGGGCAGCGCCTATAGTGTTAGTCCGCAAAAAGGATGGGAGTTGGCGCTTTTGTGTAGACTACCGGAGGTTAAACTCAGTTACACATAAAGACGCCTTTCCGTTCCCCTGAATCGAAGAGACCCTAACTGGTCTGAGCAAATCTGAATGGTTTTCGACCTTAGACCTCGCTAGTGGGTATTGGCAAGTGGAGGTGCACCCGGACGATCGTGAAAAGACTGCATTTACAACTCTCCTCGGACTGTTCGAGTTTGAACGCATGCCATTTGGTCTATGCAATGCACCTGCCACTTTCCAACGGCTTATACATCATTGTTTGAATGGTCAAATAGCGGAATCATTGTTGGTTTATCTTGATGACATAATAATTTTTTCTGTTGATTTCACTGCCCATCTACAGCACCTGGACCAGGTGTTTGAACGGTTGCAGCGACATGGACTTAAACTCAAGCCCTCTAAGTGCAAGCTCTTTCAGCGTGAGGTGAAATTCTTGGGACACGTGGTGGATCGGGATGGAGTGAGACCGGACTCAGGTAAAATTAAGGCAGTACCGCTCCGACCACTGTCAAGGAAGTGAGAGCGTTTCTTGGATTGGCAGGCTATTACCAACGTTTTGTGGCTGGGTTTGCTAAAATAGCCCGTCCCCTAAATAAATGTCGGTGGGACGTCCTCACTGGCCGTCCCACCGACAAGAAGGCACAGGCCCACAAATTAGTGTGGACACCAGAGTGTCAGACGTCCTTTGAAGAGCTAAAAAAGGCTTTGACCGACAGTTGCCTGCCCGCTATGCAGACGAGAGTTCCCCCCGTTGCAGGGACTGACAACGATAATGTATGGGGGGGATGTGATGGGACACAAGTAGGGGATTTTATTTTTTTTGTTTCATTGTCATGCATGTCTGAGTGTTTTTATTGTTGTAGATTTTAATTGCATGTTTTTACATTTTACAATTTGATTGCATGTTTTGACACTTTGAGGACTTTGACTGTATTTTTAATTGCATAAGTTTATTCCTTGTGGACTTTGCTGGCATTTTAAGACGTTGCCCCTTTTAGCTTGTTGCCCCTGACAACCAAAGTGCCCAATCGAACGGCACCTGAAATCAGACGCACCTGTGGAGCATTAGGGCTGCACACATTTAAAAAGGAGCGACCAGGAGGATCGTCAGGCTTGACAAGGAGGACCGGGTGAACGCGCGCAGGTTGAGAAGGAATCCCCAAGACTACCCAGCAGACCCGCAGGCTACCGAAAAGAACCCCCAGAATCCCACAATACGCAGGGGCAGAGGAAACTCTGACTCCAAAGTAAGTGTCGTGCCTTGTGGATTTGCAGGGGTATTTAACTGCCTTGGGCTGTGGGCTTGTGGCTCGTGTGTTGTGCGCTGGCTGTGTGGTTCTGTGAGCAGGAGCAATCGAACACGATTCATAAACCAAAGATGTATTATGTCTAAAAATGCCTGTAATATTTTATCCATGTGAGTTTTACTACAATCAGTTGTTTTTGTAAGGTTTGCAAATACAACAATTAGGTTTTACACATAATGACAGTATAACTGCCACACCCAATCAGTAGTTTTTTACTCGATTTGACTAATATTTTTACAATCCTGAGAATGCAAAAAAAGCAATAAAAATGTATTGCAACATAATTCCTAAACCAACAATGCAAAATGTCTAAAAATACCTGTAATATTAAAACTATGTGACAATTACTGTAATCAGTTGTTTTTGAAAGATTTGCAAATACAAAAATTAGGTTTTACGCATAGACATATAACTGCCACCTAAATATGACAGTTGTTTAAAACATATCTCCTAAACCACACATGCAAAGTGGCTAATAATGCCTGGAGGAATGTATCTTTGTGAGTTTTACTAGAATAATGATCTTTTGTAAGGATTGCAAAGACACAAGTTAGTTTTTTTTACTCAATATGACAGTTTTACTGTCATACTAAATATGAAAGTTATATAAACATAACTCTAAAACCAAACATGCATTATGTCTAAAAATGCCTGTAATATTGTATCCATGTGAGTATTACTAGAATCAGTTGTTTTTGTAAAGTTTGCAAATACAAAAATTAAGTTTTACTCACTATGCCAGTTATTTAAACATAACTCCTAAACAACAAATGCAAAATGGCTAATAATGCCTGGAGATGTATCTTTGAGTTTTACTAAAATGTTCTTTTGTAAGGTTTGCAAAGACACAAGTTAGCTTTTTTTACTCAATATGATAGTATCACTGTCATACTAAATAAGAAAGTTGTATAAACATAATTTCAAAACTACACATGCAATCCGTCTAAAAAATGCCTGTAATATTGAATCTATGTGAGTTTTACCAGAATCAGGTATTTTGGTAAGGTTTACAATTACAAAAATTAGGTTTTACTCATGACAGTATAACTGCCACATTCAATATGGCAGTTATTTAAACATAACCCCTAAACCACATGCAAAAAGGCTTATATTGCCTGGAGATGTATCTTTGTGAGTTTTACTAGAAAACATATAATTTGTAAGGTTTTTTAAAGACACAAGTTAGTTTTTTTTACTCAATATAATAGTATAACTGTCATACTAAATGTATCCATTTTCTTCCGCTTATCCGAGGTCGGGTTGCGGGGGCAGCAGCCTAAGCAGAGAAGCCCAGACTTCCCTCTCCCCAGCCACTTCGTCCAGCTCTTCTCGGGGGATCCCGAAGCGTTTCCAGGCCAGCCGGCTGACATAGTCTTCCCAATGTGTCCTGGGGCTTCCCTGTGGCCTCCTGCCGGTCGGACTTGCCCTAACGAAAAAAGCAATTAAAATGTATTCAAACACAACTCCTAAACCAAACATGTGAAATGTCTAAATGCCTGCAATATTGAATCTATATGAGTTTTACTAGAATCAGTTGTTTTTGTAAGGTTTGCAAATACAAAAATTAGGTTTAACACTTAATGACAGTATAACTGCCATACTCAATTTGACAGTTATTAAAACATAACTCCTAAACTACACATGAACATTTTCTAATAATGCATGAAGAAATGTATCTTTTGTGAGTTTTACTAGTAACATTTTCTTTTGTAAGCATTGCAAAGACACAAGTTAGTTTGTTTTACTCACTATGACTTTACTGTCACACTCAATATGACAATTATTTAAACATAAATCCTAAACCGCACATGCAAAATGGCTAATAATGCCTGTAGAAATGTATCTTTGAGTTTTACTGGGAACAATATTTTGTAAGGTTTGTAAAGACACAAGTTAGTTGTTTTTTCTTTACTCAATATGACAGTATTACTGTAATACTAAATATGAAAGTTATATAAACACAACTCCAAAACCAAACATGCATTATGTCTAAAAATGCCTGTGATATTGTATCTGAGTTTTCCTCGAATCAATTGTTTTTGTAAGGTTTGCAAATACAAAATTTAGGTTTTACTCACTATGACAGTTATTTAAACATAAATCCTAAACAACAAATGCAAATAGCTAATAATGCTTGGAGAACTGTATCTTTGTTGTAGAGAGCCTGCTGACCAACAGCATCTCTGTCTGGACTGGAGCCTGCAGTGCCTGATCAGACTGGAAGTCTCTCCAGAGAGTGGTGAGGACCGCGGAAAAGATCTTCAGGAATCCTCTTCCTCTTATCCAGGAGATCGCAAAAAGCGCTGCCTGACCAGGGCTCAGAAAATTTGCAAAGACTCCTCCCACCCCCACCAAGGACTGTTTTCACTGCTGGACTCTAGAAAGAGGTTCCGCAGACTCCGAAGCAGAACCTCCAGCTTCTTCCCTCAGGCCGTAAGACTCTTGAACGCATTATAATTAAATTATCCCCTCAACTCCCCTCAAAATGGATTAACTCGCTGGAATAAACAAAAAACAATATAACATACACACTGAAAAAAGTGACTTTTTGGTGCTGTAAACTCTATTAGAGTAACTGTCATAATTTATACCTAATATTTTTAACATTCAGTAAGAACTAGAGTTTTTTAAGTAAAATTAAACATTTCATTAACGTAATACATGAATTATGGGGGAAGAGTAAGTTTTACTTATGTTTCCTCATACTATTTAAATGTTTAATTGTTGTACGTACATAAACCTAAAAATATTAAATAAACTTTACTCTGAAAATCTAGTGTTTTGAAACGCATGCACGACGACGCATGCGCACAGCACAACAGGCTCCGGCCGTTAGGATCTCTTCACAGAGCACTGCAAGGTGCACCCCATAAACGTGGGCGCATGTGGAAAAAGTGCAATATATTTATCTGCACAGTAATCTTTTTATTTATTTATATGTATTTAAGTATATTTATTTATATTATATAAATATTTATATATTATTTTTATTTATTTATAAATGCACCTTATTGCTTTTTTTATCCTGCACTACCATGAGCTTATGTAACGAAATTGTGTTATCTATGCTGTAAAGTTCAAATTTGAATGACAATAAAAAGAAAGTCTAAGTCTTTACCAGAATAATGATCTTTTGTAAGGTTTGCAAAGACGCAAGTTATTTGTTTTTTTTACTCAATATGACAGTATAACTGTCATACTAAATATGAAAGTTGTAAAAACATAACTCCAAAACCAAACAAGCAATCCGTCTAAAAATGCATGTAATATTCAATCTATGTGAGTTTTACCAGAATCAGGTATTTTGGTAAGGTTTACAATTACAAAAATTAGGTTTTACTCATGACAGTATACCTGCCACATTCAATTTGACATTTATTTAAACATAACTCCTAAACCACACATGCACAATGGCTAATAATACCTGGGGAAATGTCTCTTTGTGAGTTTTACTAGAAAAAATATATTGTGTAAGGTTTGTAAAGACACAAGTTAGTTTTTTTTACTCAATATAACAGTATAGCTGTCATACTATATATAAATAAATAAATAAATGGGTTGTACTTGTACAGCGCTTTTCTACCTTCAAGGTACTCCAAGCGCTTTGACACTACTTCCACATTTACCCATTCACACACTGATGGAGGGAGCTGCCATGCAAGGCGCTAACCAGCACCCATCAGGAGCAAGGGTGAAGTGTCTTGTTCAGGACACAACGGACATGACGAGGTTGGTACTAGGTGGGGATTGAACCTGGGACCCTCGGGTCGCGCACGGCCATTCTTCCACTGCGCCAAACATTACTCCAAAACCAATGTCTAAAAATGCCTGTAATATTGTATCTGTGTGAGTTTTACTAGAATCAGTTGTTTTTGTAAGGTTTTCAAATACCAAAATTAGGTTTTATTTACTTTGACTGTTATTTAAACATAACTCCTAAACAACAAATGCAAAATAGCTAATAATGCTTGGAGAGATGTATCGTTGTTATAGCGAGCCTGCTGACCAACAGTATCTCTGTCTGGACTGGAGCCTGCAGTGCCTCAGACTGGAAGTATCTCCAGAGAGTGGTGAGGACGGCGGAAAAGATCATCAGGACTCCTCTTCCTCCTATCCAGGAGATCGCAAAAAGTGCTGCCTGACCAGGGCTCAGAAAATTTGCAAAGACTCCTCCCACCCCCACCAAGGACAGTTTTCACTGCTGGACTCTAGAAAGAGGTTCCGCAGCCTCCGAAGCAGAACCTCCAGCTTCTGTAGCAGCTTCTTCCCTCAGGCCGTAAGACTCTTGAACGCATCATAATTAAATTATCTCCTCAACTCCCCTCAAAATGAATTAACTCGCTGGAATGAAATAAACAATATAACATACACCCATAAACGTGGGCGCATGTGAAAAAAGTGCAATATATTTATCTGCACAGTAATCTATTTATCTATTTATATATATTTATATATATTTATTTATTATATATATATATATGTATATATATATATATATATATATATATATATATAGTATTTATATATTATTTATATATATTTATTTATCGAAATATGCACCTTATTGCTTTTTTATCCTGCACTACGACATTTCGTTCTTATCTGTGCTGTAAAGTTCAAATTTGAATGACAATAAAAAGAAAGTCTAAGTCTAAGTCTTTACTAGAATAACGATCTTTTGTAAGGTTTGCAAAGACACAAGTTAGGTTTTTTTTTACTCAATGGTAATATACAGTATAACTGTCATACTAAATATGAAAGTTGTATAATCAAAACTCCAAAACCAAACATGCAATCCGTCTAAAAATGCATGTAATAATGAATCGATGTGAGTTTTACCAGAATCAGGTATTTTGGTAAGGTTTACAATTACAAAATTTAGGTTTCACTCATAATGACAGTATAACTGCCACATTCAATTTGACATCTATTTAAACATAACTCCTAAACCACAAATGCACAATGGCTATTAATGCCTGGAGAAATGTCTCTTTGTGAGTTTTACTGGAAAAAAAATATTTCGTAATGTTTGTACCGACACAAGTTAGTTTTTTTTACTCAATATGACAGTGTTACTGTCATACTAAATATGGAAGTTATATAAACATAACTCCAAAACCAAACATGCATTATCTCTAAAAATGCCTGTAATTTTGTATCCATGTGAGTTTTACTAGAATCAGTTGTTTTTGTAAGGTTTGCAAATACAAAATATGGGTTTTACTCACAGTATACTGTCACACTCAATCTGACAGTTATTTAAACATAACTCCTAAACCACACATGCCAAATGGCTAATAATGCCTGGAGAAATGTCTCTTTGTGAGATTTGCAGGAAAAAAAATATTTTGTAAGGTTTGTAAAGACACAAGTTAGTTTTTATTACTCAATATGACAGTATTACTGTAATACTAAATATGAAAGTTATATAAACACAACTCCAAAATCAAACATGCATCATGTCTAAAAATGCCTGCAATATTGCATCCATGTGAGTTTTACTAGAATCAGTTGTTTTTGTAAGGTTTTTGCAAATACAAAAATTAGGTTTTACTCACTATGACAGTTATTTAAACATAACTCCTAAACAACAAATGCAAAATGACTAAAAATGCTTGGAGAAATGTATCTTTGTTAGATTAACTAAAACAATGATCTTTTTTATGGTTTGCAAAGAAACACATTTTAGTTTTTTGTACTCAATATGATAGTATAACTGTTATACTAAATATGAAAGTTGTATAAACATAACCCCAAAACCAAACATGTAATCTGTCTAAAAATGCCTGTAATATTGAATATTTGTGAGTTTTACCAGAATCAGGTATTTTGGTAAGGTTTACAATTACAAAAATTAGGTCATGATGACAGTATTACTGCCACATTCAATATGACAGTTATTTAAACATAACTCCTAAACCACACATGCAAAATGGCTAATAATGCCTGTAGATATGTATCTTTGTGAGTTTTACTAGAAAAAATATATTTTGTAAGTTAGTTTTTTTTACTTAATATGACAGTATAACTGTCATACTAAATCCATCCATTTTCTTCCGCTTATCCGAGGTCCGGTTGCAGGGGCAGCAGCCTAAGCAGAGAAGCCCGGACTTCCCTATCCCCAACCACTTCGTCCAGCTCATCTCGGGGGATCCCGAGGCGTTCGACAGCCCAGCCAGGAGACATAGTCTTCCCAATGTGTCCTGGGTCTTCCCCGCGGCCTCCTGCCCGTCGGACTTGCCCTAATGAAAAAAGCAATACAAATGTATTCAAACACAACTCTAAACCAAACATGTAAAATGTCTAAAAATGCCTGTAATATTGAATCTATGTGAGTTTTACCAGAATCAGGTATTGTGGTAAGGTTAACATTTACAAAAATTAGGTTTTACTCATAATAACAGTATAACTGCCACATTCAATTTGACATTTATTTAAACATAACTCCTAAACCACATGTGCACAATGGCTAATAATGCCTGGAGAAATGTCTCTTTGTGAGTTTTACTGGAAAAAAAAATATTTTTTAAGGTTTGTACAGATACAAGTTAGTTTTTTTTATTCAATATGACAGTATTACTGTCATACAAAATATGAAAAATATATAAACATTACTACAAAACCAAACATGCATTATGTCTAAAAATGCCCGTAATCAGGGCCGGCCCGTGGCATAGGCCGTATAGGCAAATGCTAAGGGCGCCGTCCATCAGGGGGCGCCACGCCAGTGCCACAAATGTTGGAGAAAAAAAAAAAAAAAAAAAAGTTGATACTATTATTTCTAAATACAAAAAATAATCCCACGTTAATTAAAATGCAAATTAAAGCCTATTTAATAGAAATATTATTTGTTACAACATTACGCCCCCCCCCCCCCTTCCCCCCGCACGGCCCCCCCCCCTTTCCCGTATCATGACTCTTTTTGGACGTCACCACATCAAAAAATCAACACAAGATGTCAAAACGGCCAAAACTGTCAGGTGCCCAGGGAAGAAAAAAGAGAAAAGAAGAGGAGGAGAAACGAGAAAAGACAGAGGTAGCAGGTAGGTAACGTTAGCCTACATGAAATTTTTTGTCTGTTACAGAATGTGATAGTAACCTGGCTTTTTAGCATTAAGCTAATGTTACATGATTCGGCAATTGCTAATCAATAAATAGCTAGTTCTGTTTTAACGTCGGGTTAATATTGTGGAGGGGGCTAAATTGTTATGGAAAATAATAATGTAACGTTAGGTAATTACAGTACTCCCACCTTACATTCCTCAGGGACATTTGTATTAGATCTTTTAAGCAGGTGTTTTTGTTTACATTGTTATTGCCTTCTGGTTAGCTAATGTTTGCCCTGCAGGTAATAGTCACTTTTCCACCCCTTTATATATTAGGTATAGTTGTAAGCAGAGGTGGCTAGAGTAGCCAGAAATTGTACTCAAGTAAGAGTACTGTTACTTTAGAGATTTATTACTCAAGTAAAAGTAAGGAGTAGTCACCCAAATATTTACTTGAGTAAAAGTAAAAAGTATGTTGTGAAAAAACTACTCAAGTACTGAGTAACTGATGAGTAACATACACATACACACACACATATATATATATATATATATATATATATATATATATATACACATACATATACATTGATATATACAGTATATAATTTATATGTATTTATTTTGCTGTTTTTGTTTACATGTTAAAGATGTTTTAATGAATAAACATGCATGTTTAACATATAGATTATTTTCTTTCATGCAGACTAGAATATAAGTTGGTGTATTACCTGATTCTGATGACTTGCGTTGACTGTAATCAGACAGTAGTGATGATAACGTCCACGTTTTCAAATGGAGGAGAAGAAAAGTTCCTCCTTTCTGTCTAATACCACATGAAAGTGGTTGGTTTTTGGCACCTTGTTTGTCCAGCTTCCATATTCGTTTTTATACACTTTACAAGAAATATATTGGCGTCAAACTCCGTAGCTTGCTAGCTTGTTTGCGCTGGCTTTCGGAGACTCTTGTTTTGAAAGCGCAGGCGCGATGGAGCGGCACTTTTATTGTGAAGACAGGAACGTCCTCATGTGCGGTCAGTCTTGAGGCTTTTGACGGGATGTACGGTTGAAATAAAAAAAGTATATTTTTTCCTTCACACTTTTGATTGATTGATTGGAACTTTTATGATTAGATTGCACAGTACAATAAATATTCCGTACAATTGACCACTAAATGGTATCACCCCAATAAGTTTTTCAACTTGTTTAAGTCAGGTCATGTGACCACCTGGCTCTGTTTGATTGGTCCAACGTCACCAGTGACTGCATCTGATTGGTGGAACGAAGTGAAACGTCACCAGGAAGGCAGGCACTTTGAAGGTCTGTCTGACAGACCAAAACAAACAAAGCGTGCATTAACAGATCGATACAAATTAGTAGCGAGTAGCGAGCTGAATGTAGATAAAGGTAGCGGAGTAAAAGTAGCGTTCCTTCTCTATAAATATACTTAAGTAAAAGTAAAAGTATGTTGCATTAAAACTACTCTTAGAAGTACAATTTATCCCAAAATTTACTCAAGTAGATGTAACAGAGTAAATGTAGCGCGTTACTACCCACCTCTGGTTGTAAGTAAAAAAAAAAGGTCAAAGACAAAGCTATTCGGTTTCTTGTGAGTATATACACTTCACTGCCGATGTGGGGGGGCGCCACCTAAAATCTTGCCTAGGGCGCCAGATTGGTTAGGGCCGGGCCTGCCCGTAATATTGTATCCATGTGAGTTTTAGTAGAATCATTTGTTTTCATAAGGTTTGCAATTACAAAATATGTGTTTTACTCACTATGACAGTATACTGTCACACTCAATTTGACGATTATTTAAACATAAGTCCTAAACCACACATGCAAAATGGCTAATAATGCCTTGAGTTATGTATCTTTGTGAGTTTTACTAGAAAAAATATATTTTGTAATGTTTGCAAATACCCAAGTTATTTTTTTACTTAATATGACAGTATAACTGTCATACTAAATCCATCCATTTTCTTCCTGCTTATCCGAGGTCAGGTTGCGGGGGCAGCAGCCTAAGCAGAGAAGCCCAGACTTTCCTCTCCCCAGCCACTTTGTCCAGCTCTTCTCGGGGGATCCCGAGGCATTTACAGGCCAGCCAGGAGACATAAATAGATAGATACATAGATAGTACTTGATTGATTCCTTCAGGAGAGTTCCCTCAGGAAAATTTAAATTCCAGCAGTAGTGTACAAAATTGTAAAAAGTGAAAAGTAAATAATGGGGGTATAAATTGAAACAAAATAGAAACATATTACAATAGAATAAAAATAAAAAGCAACAATGAGAATAAAAAATAAAAAATGCATTCAAACACAAGGACAGCCGCCTCAGGAAGTACAGCTCTGTCCTTTCCTGTACAAGTGGTCTATGTTAACAGTCCAGTCCAGTTTATTGTCCACCCACACCCCAAGGTACTTGAATGATAGTCTTCCCAATGTGTCCTGGGTCTTCCCCGTGGCCTCCTGCCGGTCGGCCTTGCCCTAACGAAAATAACAATAAAAAATGTATTCAAACACAACTCCTAAACCAAACATGTAAAATGTCTAAAAATGCCTGTAAAATTGAATCTATGTTTTACTAGAATCAGTTGTTTTTATAAGGTTTGCAAATACAAAATTAAGTTTTACACATAATGACAGTATAACTGCCACACTCAATATGACAGTTATTTAAACATAATTCCTAAACCACACATGAAAAATGTCTAATAATGCGTGAAGAAATGTATCTTTGTGATTTTTATTAGAAACGTTTTCTTTTGTGAGGTTTGCAAAGACAAAAGTTAGTTTTTTTACTCAATATGACAGTGTAACTGCCACACTCACTATGACAGTTATTTAAACATAACTCCTAAACTCATACTTGCCAACATTGAGACCTCCGATTTCAGGAGGTGGGGGTGGGGAAGGCATGGTCGGGGGTGGGGTGGGGGCGTGGTTGGGGGTGTGGTTAAGAGGGGAGGAGTATATTTAGAGCTAGAATTCACCAAGTCAAGTATTTCATATATTTATATATACATATATATATATATATATATATATATATATATATATATATATATATATATATATATATATATATATATATATATATATACATATATATATATAAATATATACACACACATATATAAAAAAAACTTGACTTTCAGTGAATTCTAGCTATATATATATATATATATATATATGTATGTGTGGGGAAAAAAATCACAAGACTACTTCATCTCTACAGGCCTGTTTCATGAGGGGTTCCCTCAATCATCAGGAGATATAAGACATATATATATATATATATATATATATATATATATATATATATATATATATATATATAAAATAAATACTTGAATTTCAGTTTTCATTTATTTACACATATACACACACATAACACTCATCTACTCATTGTTGAGTTAAGGGTTGAATTGTCCATCCTTGTTCTATTCTCTGTCACTATTTTTATAACCATGCTGAACACCCTCTCTGATGATGCATTGCTGTGTGGCACGCACAAAAGTGCTTTCATCAAATGCACGAGAGTCTGGAATTTTCCATCCCTCCCGAGCATGGCCAAAACCGGTCAATCTTTGCTTCCTGAGGAAGATCTTCACTGCCAAGCACTTGGTATTCCACTACTTCTTCTATCCAGGTCCAATCGCAGCTGCGGCTTGGAACTTATAAGCGTGTTTCTTCATCTTACTCGTCGTCGGCGTCGCCATGGCTGTATCTTCCGCGTTCTTCTGCTTTGTCTCCTTGTTGTGTGCGCAGTTGTGCACTGCATTCTCTAAAAGCCCTGGATGTTATTGTCACATATGCATGTACAGTAGATGGCAGTATTGCCCTGTTTAAAGAGTGTCACAACATTGCTGTTTACGGCAGACAAACTGCTTTACGGTAGACGAAAACGTGACTGCTGTTGTTTTGTGTTGTTACCGTGCTGGGAGGACGTTAATGAAACTACCTAACAATAAACCCACATAAGAAACCAAGAACTCGCCCTCGATCATTCTACAGTTATAACGTGATTGGGCAGGCATGCTGTTTATATCGTGGGAAAGCAGACGTGAATACAGGCTGTCCTCACTCAGATCAGCCTGAATTTCGGGAGATTTTCGGGAGAAAATTTGTCCCGGGAGGTTTTCGTGAGAGGCGCTGAATTTCGGGAGTCTCCTGGAAAATCCAGGAGTATTGGCAAGTATGCCTAAACTACACATAAAAAATGCCTAATAATGCCTGAAATAAGGCATTCTTGTGAGTTTTACTCGAAACATATGCTTTTTTAAGGCTTGCAAACACAAAAAGTATTTGGTTTCCTCTATATGACAGTAAAGTTCTTAAAATCCTGAGATAATGCGAAATAAGCAAAAACAATGTATTCCATCATAATTCCTACACCAAATAAGCAAAATGTCTAAAAATGCCTGTAATATTGAATCTGTGTGAGTTTTACTAAAATCAGTTGTTTTGGTAAGGTTTACAAATACAAAAATGAGGTTTTACTCTTTATGACAGTTATTTAAACATAACTCCATCCATCCAGCCATCCATTTTCTTCCGCTTATCCGAGGTCGGGTTGCGGGGGCTGCAGCCTAAGCAGGGAAGCCCAAACTTTCCTCTCCCCAGCCACTTCGTCCAGCTCCTCCCGGGGAGGAAACTCATTTCGGCCGCTTGTAACCGTGATTTTGTCCTTTCGGCCATGATACAAAGCTCATGACCATAGGTCAGGATGGGAACGTAGATCGACCGGTAAATCGAGAGCTTTGCCTTCCGGCTCAGCTCCTTCTTCACCACAACGGATCAATACAGCGTCCGCATTACTGAAGACGCCGCACCGATCCGCCTGTCGATCTCACGATCCACTCTTCCCTCACTCGTGAACAAGACTCTGAGGTCCTTGAACTCCTCCACTTGGGGCAAGATCTCCTCCCCAACCCGGAGATGGCACTCCACCCTTTTCCGGGCGAGAACCATGGACTCAGACTTGGAGGTGCTGATTCACATCCCAGTCACTTCACACTCGTCTGCGAACCGATCCAGTGAGGGTTGAAGATCTTGGCCAGATTAAGCCATCAGGACCACATCATCTGCAAATAGCAGAGACCTAATCCAACACCAAACCGGATCCCCTCAACGCCCTGACTGCGCCTAGAAATTCTGTCCATAAAGGTTATGAACAGAATCGGTGACAAAGGGCAGCCTTGGCGGAGTCCAACCCTCACTGGAAACGGGTCCGACTTACTGCCGGCAATGCGGACCAAGCTCTGACTCTTGCAAAGGGAGCGAACCGCCACAATAAGACAGTCCGTTACCCCATACTCTCTAAGCACTCCCCACAGGACTTCCAGGGGTAGATGGTCGAATGCCTTCTCCAAGTCCATAAAGCACATGTAGACTGGTTGGGCAAACTCCCATGCACCCTCAAGGACCCTGTAGAGAGTATAAAGCTGGTCCGCAGTTCCACGACCAGGACGTAAACCACACTGTTCCTCCTGAATCCGAGGTTCGACTATCCGGCGTAGCCTCTTCTCCAGTACACATGAATAGACCTTACCGGGAAGACTGAGGAGTGTGATCTCACGATTGTTGAAACACACCCTCTGGTTCCCCTTCTTAAAGAGAGGAACCACCACCCCGGTCTCCCAATCCAGAAGTACCGCCCCCGATGTCCACGCGATGTTGCAGAGTCTTGTCAACCAAGACAGCCCCACAGCATCCAGAGCCTTAAGGAACTCCGGACGGATCTCATCCACCCCCAGGGCGTTGCCATTGAGGAGCTTTTTAACTACCTTGGCATCCTCAGCCCCAGAAATAGGAGAGCCCACCACAGATTCCCCAGGCAATGCTTCCGCATAGGAAGACATGTTGGTGGGATTAAGGAGGTCTTCGAAGTATTCCCTCCACCGATCAATAACAGCTGCAGTAGAGGTCAGCAGCGCACCATCCTCACCATACACGGTGTTACAGTGCACTGCTGCCCCCCCCTTGAGCCGGCGGATGGTGGTCCAGAATCGCTTCGAAGCCGTCTGGAAGTCGTTTTCCATGGCTTCTCCAAACTCCTCCCATGTCCGAGTTTTTGCCTCTGCGACCGCTGAAGCCGCACTTCGCTTGGCCTGTCGGCTGCCTCTGGAGTCCCATGAGCCAAAAGGACCCGATAGGCTCTTTCTTCAGCTTGACGGCATCCCTCACTGCTGGTGTCCACCAGCGGGTTCTAGAGTTTGGTGCCACGACAGGCACCAAACTCCTTGCGGCCACAGCTCCAATCAGCCGGCTCGACAAGAGAGGCACGGAACATGGTCCACTCAGACTCAATGTCCAGCGCCTCCCTCGTGACATATTCAAAGTTCTTCCGGAGGCGTTCCCAGCAAACCCTCACAATGCGTTTGGGCCTGCCAGGTCTGTCAGGCATCCTCCCCCACCATCGCAGCCAACTCACCACCAGGTGGTGATCGGTAGAAAGCTCCGCCCCTCTCTTCACCCGAGTGTCCAAAACATGAGACCGCAAATCCGATGACACAACTACAAAATCGATCATGGAACTGCGGCCTAGGGTGTCCTGGTGCCAAGTGCACATATGGACACCCTTATGTTTGAACTTGGTGTTTGTTATTGACAATGTGTGACGAGCACAAAAGTCCAATAACAAAACACCACTCGGGTTCAGATCCGGGGCGGCCATTCTTCCCAATCACGCCTCTCCAGGTTTCACTGTTGTTGCCAAGATGAGCGTTGAAGGCCCCCAGTAGAACGAGGGAATCACCCGGTGGAGCACTTTCCAGTACTCCCTCGAGTGAATCCAAAAAGGGTGGGTACTCTGAGCTGCCGTTTGGCGCGTAAGGCTAAACAACAGTCAGGACCCGTCCCCCCACCCGAAGGCGGAGGAAAGCTACCCACTGGTCCACTGGGTTGAACTCCAACGTGCAGGCTTTGAGCCGGGGGGCAACAAGAATTGCCACCCGAGCCCGTCGCCTCTCAACGCAAGCATTATAACTCCAAAACAACAAATGCTAATAATGCTTGGAAAAATGTATCTTTGTTAGTTTTACTAGAATAATAATCTTCTGTAAGGTTTGCAGACACAAGTTGTTGTTTTTTTACTCAATATGACAGTATAACTGTCATACTAAATATGAAAGTTGTATAAACATATCTCCAAAACCAGTGTTGGGTTAGTTACTGAAAACCAGTAACTAGTTACAGTTACTAGTTACTTTATTTCAAAAGTAACTCAGTTACTAACTCAGTTACTTACACCAAAAAGTAATGCGTTACTGTGAAAAGTAACTATTTAGTTACTTCTTTTTTTCTTCTTTTTTTTTTTAAAGCTCCCATTAATGCCCTTTTTGCCTTCATTTCAGTACTGTTATTGCACTGGAGAATAATACAATCTGTTGATCAACTTGACATACATTTTTATTTTCCTTTTAACATAATTAATGAAAAACAGTGCAACATAAAAAGGCATTCCTCCTTTCTTTAAACTTGGACCAATGACCATGAATAAAAAAACAAGTTAAAGTGCAACATAAGAAGGCTCATCATCTTCCTTGAAACATAAAGCCTGACATCCGGAGTGATGCTGCTGTCTTCCACACTTGGAGCCATGGATTGTAGAATACTTGTTTTCATTGACACAGATGGTGAAGTTTCAGTGCTCAGTAGAGATGGAACACTTTTGAGGGGTTTAAGCACCTGGAGGACCTCACTTGCCACTCTCACATCATCATCAGACAGGGTGACATTTGTCTTCAGGGTGTTGTGGGTCAATGCAGAGTATATAGCTGCCTGCTGCTCCAACATATCATAAGTGGAGTTCCACCTCGTTGGGACATCATGTATGAGCAGGCAGCTTTAGCATTTCTTGCTTTGTCTTAAGCACATGAGCAGCTGTTGTGCTTGGGTGGAAGTAAGAAACCTTCCTGATCCTCTCAAGGAGGCGCTCCATCCTATTGACTGAGATTCCCTTCTGTGATGCCAAATTCACTACATGTGCAAAGCACCTATCTGTGGTCCCAGTCCTGCCTCATTCTCTGTAATTATTTGATTTTTGGCATTATCACGTGTGACTGGGATATCTTTATCTTCCATTCCTCCACTGCTTGTGTCAGTACCTGCGCAAGGTGACTCTCGTAGAGGGGGCGTGTCTTCTCATCTCCCAGTCTGCTGTGATGAAGTGAGCGCTTATAGTTCCGCTGGTCGTCCACCCGTCTGTCATGAGCGCAACAGCTGATGCTCGGGATAGTTCATCCACAACTTTTTTCTTCTCCTGCTCATAAAGATCTGGCACAATCTTATTGCTGAAGTGGGTGCGCGACGGGATGTCGTAACGTGGTTCAAGCACGTTCAGCATGTGTTTAAACCCCTCGTTTTGCACAACCGAGTCTGCACTTATAAACACACCGATTCAGTGGCGGGGGCGTTCAAGCTCCTCCGTTACTCCGCTCGCCATGACCACGCTGTGTGTGGACTGAACGTGCCAACAACTTTTTTTTTTGTTTCATATATCAAACCGCGGATCACGTGCTTGTGTGCCTCATCCCCTCCCCACACCCACACACACACACACATAGACCGCGCCTCTTTTCTTCTCTCAGGCTTGTGACAGAGGAAGATTCAGAAGAACGACACCGCAGCGCTTCTGTTTCTAGCCGATACTACATCAAAAGTAACGTAAAATAACGCAGTAACGCATCATGTAGTAACGGTAACTAAATTACTGAATAAAAAAAAATAACGCGTTAGATTACTAGTTATCGCCGAAACTAACGGCGTTACAGTAACGCGTTACTTTGTAACGCGTTAGTCCCAACACTGTCCAAAGCCAAACATGCAATCCATCTAAAGATGCCTGTAATATTGAATCTATGAAAAATAGTTTTTTTACTCAATATGACAGTATAACTGCCATACTAAATCCATCCATTTTCTTCCGCTTATCGGAGGTCGGGTTGCGGGGGCAGCAGCCTAAGCAGAGAAGCCCCAGCCACTTTGTCCAGCTCTTCTCGGGGGATCCCGAGGCGTTCCCAGGCCAGCCTGAGACATAGTCTTCCCAATGTGTCCTGGGTCTTCCCCGTGGCCCCCTGCCGATCGGACTTGCCCTAACGAAAAAAGCAAAAAAAATGTATTCAAACATGTGAAATGTCTAAAGATGCCTGTAATATTGAATCTATGTGAGTTTTACTAGAATCAGTTGTTTTTGTAAGGTTTGCAAATACAAAAATTTGGTTTTACACATAATAATAGTATATCTGCCACATTCAATATGACAGTTATTTAAACATATTTCCTAAACCACACATTAAAAATGTCTAATAATGCCTGGAAAACATTATTTTTGTGAGTTTTACTGGAAAAACATAGTTTGTAATGTTTGTAAAGACACAAGTTAGTTTTACTCAAGATGACAGTATAACTGTCATAATACATATGAAAGTTATATAAACATAATTCCAAAACCAAACATGCATTATGTCTAAAAATACCTGTAAAATTGTATCCATGTGAGTTTTACTAGAATCCTTTTTTGCGATGAGGTGGCGACTTGTCCGGGGTGTACCCCGCCTTCCGCCCGATTGTAGCTGAGATAGGCTCCAGCGCCCCCTGCCACCCCAAAAGGGAATAAGCGGTAGAAAATGGATGGATGGGCATTTTTTGTTGTCATTACTAAATCCATCCATTTTCTTCCGCTTAACCGAGGTCGGGTTGCGGGGGCAGCAGCCTAAACAGAGAAGCCCAGACTTCCCTCTCCCCAGCCACTTCTTCCAGCTCTTCTCGGGGGATCCTGAGGCGTTCCCAGGCCAGCCGGGAGACATAATCTTCCCAATGTGTCCTGGGTCTTCCCCGTGGCCTCCTGCCGGTCGGACTTGCCCTAAACACCTCCCTCGGGAGGCGTTCGGGTGGCATCCTGAGCAGATGCCCGAACCACCTCATCTGGCTCCTCTCAATGTGGAGGAGCAGCGCTTTACTCTGAGTTCCTCCCGGATGACAGAGCTTCGGGAGAGACCCGCCACCCGGCAGAGGAAACTCAATTTGGCCGCTTGTCTTTGATATTGTCTTTTCGGTCATAACCATGACCATGGGTGCAGGATGGGAATGTAGATCGACCGGTAAATTTAGAGCGTCCTCATTACTGAAGACGCCGCACCGATCCGCCTGTGGATCTCATGATCCACTCTTCCCTCACTCGTGAACAAGACTCCTAGGTACTTGAACTCCTCCACTTGGGGCCATCTAGTATGTGCCATCGCCTCCTCAACCTGGAAATGGCACCCCACCCTTTACCGGGCGAGAACCATGGACTCGGACTTGGAGGTGCTGATTCTCATCCCAGTCGCTTCATACTCGGCCATCCAATGGAGATCCTGGCCAGTTGAAGCCATCAGGACCACATCAACTGCAAAAAGCAGAGACCTAATCCTGCAACCACCAAACCGGATCCCCTCAACGCCATGACTGCAATTCTGTCCATAAAAGTTAACAACAGAATCGGTGACAAAGGGCAGCCTTGGTGGACCAAGGCTGCCCTACACTGATCATACAGGGAGCGACCCGCCACAATAAGACAGTCCGATACCCCATACTCTTGTCTTTGAGCCGGGGGGACAACAAGAATTGCCACCCCAGCCTCTCATTGCTTGCAACGCCATAGTGGAAGAGAGTCCAGCCCCTCTCGAGAGAACAGGTTCCTGTGCGTCGAAGTGAGTCCAACTATATCTAGCCGGAACTTATCCATCTCGCACACCAGCTCAAGCTCCTTCCCTCCCAGCGAGGTGACATTTCACGTCAGAAGAGCTAGCTTATGTAGCCGATGATCGGACCGCCAAGTGCCCTGCCTTTGGCTGCCGCTCAGCTCACACTGCACCCGACCTCTATAACCCAGCCCATGAGTGGTGAGCCCATTGGAGGAGGGAACCACGTTGCTTCATTGAGCTGAGCCAGCCAACAGGCGCTCGCCATCGTGCCCCACCTCTGGGCCTGGCTCCACAGGGGAGCCACGGTGACCCGCATCCGGGCGAGGAAAAATCTAGGACCTCGATTTGTACTTTTCATAAAGGTCTTTGAGCTGCTCTTTGTCTGATCCCTCACCTAGGACCTATTTGTCTTGGGAGAGCCTACGAGGGGGCATAGAAGCCCACAGACAGCATAGCTCCTAGGATCAGTGGGCCCCGCAAACTCCTCTACCACAATAAGGTGGCGGCTCAGAAAGGAGGTTATGTAAACATAACTCCAAAACCAAACATGCATTATGTCTAAAAATGCCTAAAATATTGTACCTGTGTGACTTTTACTAGAATGGGTTGTTTTTGTAAGGTTTGTAAATACAAACATTTGGTTTTACTCACTATGGTAAATGGGCTATACTTGTATAGCGCTTTTCTACCTTCAAGGTACACAAAGCGCTTTGACACTATTTTTACATTCATCCATTCACACACTGATGGCGGAAGCTGGCATGCAAGGCCCTAACCACAACCCATCAGGAGCAAGGGTAAAGTGTCTCCCTCAAGGACACAACGGACGTGACGAGGTTGGTAGAAGGTGGGGATCGAACCAAGAACCCTCAGGTTGCTGGAACGGCCACTCTCCCAACTGCGCCACGCCTTCCCCATGTATACTGTCTCTGTCTCTGTATCTGACAGTTATTTAAACATAATTCCGAAACCACACATGCAAAATGGCTAATAAGAGAAATGTATCTTTGTGAGTTTTACTGGAAAAAAATATTTTGTAAGGTTTGCAAAGACACGTCTTTTTTTTTTTTTTTTACTTAATATGACAGTATAACTGTCATACTAAATATGAAAAGTTATAAACCTAACTCCAAAACCAAACCTGCATTATGTCTAAAAATGCCTGTAATATTGTATATTTGTGAATTTTACTAGAATCAGGAGGTTTTAAGGTTTAAAAATACAAAAATTAGGTTTTACTCATAATGACAGTATAACTGCCACACGCAATATGACAGTTATTTAAAAACTCCTAATCCACACAAGCAAAATGGCTATTGATGCCTGAAATAATGCATCCTTAGGAGTTTTCCTCGAAACATAAGCTTTTTTAAATCTTGCAAACACAAAAAGTAGTTTTTTACTCAATATGACAGTAATGTTCTTAAAATCCTGAGATAATGCGATTAAAGCCATAAAAATGTATTCAATCATAATTTCTAAACTAAACATGCAAAATGTGTAAAAATGCCTGTAATATTGAATCCATGTGAGTTTTACTAGTTTAGGTTGTATTTGAAATTTTTGCAAATACAAAAATTAGGTTTTTTTCACCATGACAATGTACACTCAATATGACAGTAAATTAAACATAACTCCTAAACTACACTTAAAAATGAGCTAATGTTGCCTGAAATAATGGATCCTTGGGAGTTTTACTCGAAACATATGCTTTTTTTAAGGTTTGTAAACACAAAAAGTAGTTTTTACTCAATATGACAGTAATGTTCTTAAAATTCTGAGATAATGCGAAAAAAACAATAAATATGTATTCCAACATAATTCCTAAACCAACATTGCAAAATGTCTAAAAATGCCTGTAATATTAAATCCATGTGAGTTTTACTAGAATCAGTTGTTTTAGTAAGGTTTGCAAAACAAAAAATTTGGTTTTACTCTTTATGAAAGTAAACTGTCACACTCAATATGACAATTTTTTAATCATAACTCCTAAACTACTCATGCAAAATGGCTAATAATGTTTGAAATAATGGATCTGTGGGAGTTTTCCTCGAAACATATGTTTTCTTAAGGCTTGCAAACACAAAAAGTATTTTTGTACTCAATATTACAGTAATGTTCTTAAATTCCTGAGATAATGCGAAAAAAGAAAAACAAATGTATTCAATCATAATTTCTAAACTAAACATGCAAAATGTGTAAAAATGCCTGTTTTTTTGATTCCATGTGAGTTTTACAGAACCAGTTGTTTTAGTGAAGTTTGCAAAAACAAAATATAGGTTTTACTCTTTATGAAAGTAAACTGTCACACTCAATATGACAGTTTTTTAATCATAACTCCTAAACTTCTCATGCAAAAGGGCTAATAATGTTTGAAACAATGGAGCCTTGGGAGTTTTCCTTGAAACATATGCTTTCTTAAGGCTTGCAAACACAAAAAGTATTTTTTGTACTCAATATGACAGTAATGTTCTTAAAATTCTGAGATAATGCGAAAAAAGCAAAAAAAAATTTATTCCAACATAATTCCTAAACCAACAATGCAAAATGTCTAAAAATGCCAGTAATATTAAATCCATGTGAGTTTCACTAGAATCAGTTGTTTTAGTAAGGTTTGCCAAAGCAAAAATGAGGTTTTACTCTTTATGAAAGTAAACTGTCACACTCAATATGACAATTTTTTAATCATAACTCCTAAACCACTCATGCAAAATGGCTAATAATGTTTAAAATAATAGTTCCTTGGGAGTTTACCTCGAAACATATGCTTTCTTAAGGCTTGCAAACACAAAAAGTATTTTTTTACTCAATATGACAGTAATGTTCTTAAAATCCTGAGATAATGCGAAAAAAGCCATAAAAATGTATTCAATCATAATTTCGAAAATAAACATGCAAAATGTGTAAAAATGCCTGTATTATTGAATCCATGTGAGTTTTACTAGAATCAGTTGTTTTAGTGAAGTTTGCAAAAACAAAAATTAGGTTTTACTCTTTATGAAAATAAACTGTCACACTCAATATGACAATTTTTTAATCATAACTCCTAAACCACTCATGCAAAATGGCTAATAATGTTTAAAATAATAGTTCCTTGGGAGTTTACCTCGAAACATATGCTTTCTTAAGGCTTGCAAACACAAAAAGTATTTTTTTACTCAATATGACAGTAATGTTCTTAAAATCCTGAGATAATGCGAAAAAAGCCATAAAAATGTATTCAATCATAATTTCGAAAATAAACATGCAAAATGTGTAAAAATGCCTGTATTATTGAATCCATGTGAGTTTTACTAGAATCAGTTGTTTTAGTGAAGTTTGCAAAAACAAAAATTAGGTTTTACTCTTTATGAAAATAAACTGTCACACTCAATATGACAATTTTTTAATCATAACTCCTAAACCACTCATGCAAAATGGCTAATAATGTTTAAAATAATAGTTCCTTGGGAGTTTACCTCGAAACATATGCTTTCTTAAGGCTTGCAAACACAAAAAGTATTTTTTTACTCAATATGACAGTAATGTTCTTAAAATCCTGAGATAATGCGAAAAAAGCCATAAAAATGTATTCAATCATAATTTCTAAAATAAACATGCAAAATGTGTAAAAATGCCTGTATTATTGAATCCATGTGAGTTTTACTAGAATCAGTTGTTTTAGTAAAGTTTGCAAAAACAAAAATTAGGTTTTACTCTTTGTGAAAGTAAACTGTCACACTCAATATGACAGTTTTTTAATCATAACTCCTAAACTACTCATGCAAAATGGCTAATAATGTTTGAAATAATGGATCCTTGGGAGTTTTCCTTGAAACATATGCTTTCTTAAGGCTTGCAAACACAAAAAGTATTTTTTGTACTCAATATGACAGTAATGTTCTTAAAATTCTGAGATAATGCGAAAAAAGCAATAAAAATGTATTCCAACATAATTCCTAAACCAACAATGCAAAATGTCTAAAAATGCCAGTAATATTAAATCCATGTGAGTTTCACTAGAATCAGTTGTTTTAGTAAGGTTTGCAAAAGCAAAAATTAGGTTTTACTCTTTATGAATGTAAACTGTCACACTCAATATGACAAGTTTTTAATCATAACTCCTAAACCACTCATGCAAAATGGCTAATAATGTTTAAAATAATAGTTCCTTGGGAGTTTACCTCGAAACATATGCTTTCTTAAGGCTTGCAAACACAAAAAGTATTTTTTTACTCAATATGACAGTAATGTTCTTAAAATCCTGAGATAATGCGAAAAAAGCCATAAAAATGTATTCAATCATAATTTCTAAAATAAACATGCAAAATGTGTAAAAATGCCTGTATTATTGAATCCATGTGAGTTTTACTAGAATCAGTTGTTTTAGTAAAGTTTGCAAAAACAAAAATTAGGTTTTACTCTTTGTGAAAGTAAACTGTCACACTCAATATGACAGTTTTTTAATCATAACTCCTAAACTACTCATGCAAAATGGCTAATAATGTTTGAAATAATGGATCATTGGGAGTTTTCCTTGAAACATATGCTTTCTTAAGGCTTGCAAACACAAAAAGTATTTTTTGTACTCAATATGACAGTAATGTTCTTAAAATTCTGAGATAATGCGAAAAAAGCAATAAAAATGTATTCCAACATAATTCCTAAACCAACAATGCAAAATGTCTAAAAATGCCAGTAATATTAAATCCATGTGAGTTTCACTAGAATCAGTTGTTTTAGTAAGGTTTGCAAAAGCAAAAATTAGGTTTTACTCTTTATGAATGTAAACTGTCACACTCAATATGACAAGTTTTTAATCATAACTCCTTAACCACTCATGCAAAATGGCTAATAATGTTTGAAATAATGGATTCTTGGGAGTTTTCCTCGAAACATATGCTTTCTTAAGGCTTGCAAACACAAAAAGTATTTTTTTTACTCAATATGACAGTAATGTTCTTAAAATCCTGAGATAATGCGAAAAAAGCCATAAAAATGTATTCAATCATAATTTCTAAACTAAACATGCAAAATGTGTAAAAATGCCTGTATTATTGAATCCATGTGAGTTTTACTAGAATCCGTTGTTTTAGTAAAGTTTGCAAAAACAAAAATTAGGTTTTACTCTTTATGAAAGTAAACTGTCACACTCAATATGACAGTTTTTTAATCATAACTCCTAAACTACTCATGTAAAATGGCTAATAATGTTTGAAATAATGGATCCTTGGGAGTTTTCCTTGAAACATATGCTTTCTTAAGGCTTGCAAATACAAAAAGTATTTTTTGTACTCAATATGACAGTAATGTTCTTTAAATTCTGAGATAATGCGAAAAAAGCAATAAAAATGTATTCCAACATAATTCCTAAACCAACAATGCAAAATGTCTAAAAATGCCAGTAATATTAAATCCATGTGAGTTTCACTAGAATCAGTTGTTTTAGTAAGGTTTGCAAAAGTAAAAATTAGGTTTTACTCTTCATAAAAGTAAACTGTCACACTCAATATGACAATTTTTTAATCATAACTCCTAAACCACTCATGCAAAATGGCTAATAATGTTTGAAATAATGGATCCTTGGGAGTTTACCTCGAAACATATGCTTTTCTAAGGCTTGCAAACACAAAAAGTATTATTTTACTCAATATGACAGTAATGTTCTTAAAATCCTGAGATAATGCGAAAAAAGCCATAAAAATGTATTCAATCATAATTTCTAAACTAAACATGCAAAATGTGTAAAAATGCCTGTATTATTGAATCCATGTGAGTTTTACTAGAACCAGTTGTTTTAGTGAAGTTTGCAAAAACAAAAATTAGGTTTTACTCTTTATGAAAGTAAACTGTCACACTCAATATGACAGTTTTTTAATCATAACTCCTAAACTACTCATGCAAAATGGCTAATAATGTTTGAAATAATGGATCCTTGGGAGTTTTCCTTGAAACATATGCTTTCTTAAGGCTTGCAAACACAAAAAGTATTTTTTGTATTCAATATGACAGTAATGTTCTTAAAATTCTGAGATAATGCGAAAAAAGCAATAAAAATGTATTCCAACATAATTCCTAAACCAACAATGCAAAATGTCTAAAAATGCCAGTAATATTAAATCCATGTGAGTTTCACTAGAATCAGTTGTTTTAGTAAGGTTTGCAAAAGCAAAAATTAGGTTTTACTCTTTATGAAAGTAAACTGTCACACTCAATATGACAATTTTTTAATCATAACTCCTAAACCACTCATGCAAAATGGCTAATAATGTTTAAAATAATAGTTCCTTGGGAGTTTACCTCGAAACATATGCTTTCTTAAGGCTTGCAAACACAAAAATTATTTTTTTACTCAATATGACAGTAATGTTCTTAAAATCCTGAGATAATGCGAAAAAAGCCATAAAAATGTATTCAATCATAATTTCTAAACTAAACATGCAAAATGTGTAAAAATGCCTGTATCATTGAATCCATGTGAGTTTTACTAGAATCAGTTGTTTTAGTGCAGTTTGCAAAAACAAAAATTTGGTTTTACTCTTTATGAAAGTAAACTGTCACACTCAATATGACAGTTTTTTAATCATAACTTCTAAACTACTCATGCAAAATGGCTAATAATGTTTGAAATAATGGATCCTTGGGAGTTTTCCTTGAAACATATGCTTTCTTAAGGCTTGCAAACACAAAAAGTATTTTTTTACTCCATATGACAGTAATGTTCTTAAAATCCTGAGATAATGCGAAAAAAGCCATAAAAATGTAATCAATCATGATTTCTAAACTAAAGATGCAAAATGTGTAAAAATGCCTGTATTATTGAATCCATGTGAGTTTTACTAGAATCAGTTGTTTTAGTGAAGTTTGCAAAAACAAAAATTAGGTTTTACTCTTAATGAAAGTAAACTGTCACACTCAATATGACAATTTTTTAATCATAACTCCTAAACCACTCATGCAAAATGGCTAATAATGTTTAAAATAAGAGTTCCTTGGGAGTTTACCTCGAAACATATGCTTTCTTAAGGCTTGCAAACACAAAAAGTATTTTTTTACTCAATATGACAGTAATGTTCTTAAAATCCTGAGATAATGCGAAAAAAGCCATACAAATGTATTCAATCATAATTTCTAAACTAAACATGCAAAATGTGTAAAAATGCCTGTATTATTGAATCCATGTGAGTTTTCCTAGAATCAGTTGTTTTAGTGAAGTTTGCAAAAACAAAAATTAGGTTTTACTCTTTGTGAAAGTAAACTGTCACACTCAATATGACAGTTTTTTAATCATAACTCCTAAACTACTCATGCAAAATGGCTAATAATGTTTGAAATAATGGATTCTTGGGAGTTTTCCTTGAAACATATGCTTTCTTAAGGCTTGCAAACACAAAAAGTATTTTTTGTACTCAATATGACAGTAATGTTCTTAAAATTCTGAGATAATGCGAAAAAAGCAATAAAAATGTATTCCAACATAATTCCTAAACCAACAATGCAATATGTCTAAAAATGCCAGTAATATTAAATCCATGTGAGTTTCACTAGAATCAGTTGTTTTAGTAAGGTTTGCAAAAGCAAAAATTAGGTTTTACTCTTTATGAAAGTAAACTGTCACCTCAATATGACAAGTTTTTAATCATAACTCCTAAACCACTCATGCAAAATGGCTAATAATGTTTGAAATAATGGATTCTTGGGAGTTTTCCTCGAAACATATGCTTTCTTAAGGCTTGCAAACACAAAAAGTATTTTTTTTACTCAATATGACAGAAATGTTCTTAAAATCCTGAGATAATGCGAAAAAAGCCATAAAAATGTATTCAATCATAATTTCTAAACTAAACATGCAAAATGTGTAAAAATGCCTGTATTATTGAATCCATGTGAGTTTTACTAGAATCAGTTGTTTTAGTAAAGTTTGCAAAAACAAAAATTAGGTTTTACTCTTTGTGAAAGTAAACTGTCACACTCAATATGACAGTTTTTTAATCATAACTCCTAAACTACTCATGCAAAATGGCTAATAATGTTTGAAATAATGGATCCTTGGGAGTTTTCCTTGAAACATATGCTTTCGTAAGGCTTGCAAATACAAAAAGTATTTTTTGTACTCAATATGACAGTAATGTTCTTTAAATCCTGAGATAATGCGAAAAAAGCAATAAAAATGTTTTTCAACATAATTCCTACACAAAAGATGCAAAATGTCTAATAAAGCCTGGAGACATGTATCCTTGTTAGTTTTACTTGAAAAAGAATATTTTGTAAGTTTTGCAAAGACGCAAGTTAGTTTTTTTAATTCAATATTACAGTATAACTGTCACACCAGATATGAAAGTTATATAAACATAACTCCAAAACTGAACATGCATTATGTCTAAAAATGCCTGTAATATTGTATCTATGTGAGTTTAACCAGAATCAGGTAATTTGGAAAGGTTTACAAATACAAAAATTGGGTTTTTGTCATAATGACAGTATAGCTGCTAAATTCAATTTGACAGTTATTTAAACATATCTTCATAATAACACATGCAAATATGCCAATAACGCCTAAACAATGCATCCTTGTGAGTTTTACTCGAAACCTATGCTATTTTAAGGCTTGCCAACCCAAAAAGTAGTTTTTTCCTCAATATGACAGTAATGTTCTTAAAATCCTGAGATAATGCGAAAAAAGCAATACAAATGTTTTTCAACATAATTCCTACACCAAACATGCAAAATGTCTAATAATGCCTGGAGACATGTATCTTTGTTAGTTTTACTAGAAAACGAATCTTTTGTAAGTTTTGCAAAGACGCAAATTAGTTTTTTTAATTCAATATGACAGTATAACTGTCATACCAAACATGAAAGTCATATAAACATAACTCCAAAAGTAAAGATGCATTAAATCTAAAAATGCCTGTAAGTTTGTATCTATGTGAGTTTTACCAGAATCAGGTAATTTGGTTAAGTTTACAAATACAAAAATTAAGTTTTTCTCATAATGACAGTATAACTGCTACATTCAATTTGACAGTTATTGAAACATAACTTCCTAACCATACATGCAAAAAAGACTAATAAGACCTAAAACAAAGCGTCCTTGTGAGTGTTACTCGAAACATATGGTATTTTAAGGCTTGCAAACACTAAAAGTAGTTTTTTACTCAATATGACAGTAATATTCTTAAAATCCTGAGATAATGCAAAAAAAGCAATAAAAATGTTTTTTAACATAATTCCTACACCAATCATGCAAAATGTCTAATAATGCCTGTAATTTTGTATCTATGTGAGTTTTACCAGAATCAGGTAATTTGGTTAGGTTTACAAATACATAAATTAAGTTTTACTCAATATGACAATAAAACTACTACATTCATTTTGACAGTTATTTAAGCATCATTTCACATGCAAAAAGGCTAAAAAAGCCTAAAACAATGCATCTGTGTGAGTTTTACTCGAAACATATGCTTTTTTAAGGCTTGCAAACACAAAATGTAGTTTTTGACTCAATATGACAGTAATATTCTTAAAATCCTGAGATAATGCGAAATAAGCAATAAAAATTTATTAATTCCTACACAAAACATGAAAAATGTCTAATAGTGCCTGGAGACTTATATCTTTGTTAGTTTTACTAGAATAAGTATCTTTTGTAAGGTTTGCAAAGACACAAGATGTTTTTTTTATTTAATATGATGGTATAATTGTCATACTAAATATGAAATTTATATAAACATAACTCCAAAACCAAACATGCAATCCGTCTAAAAATGCCTGTAATATTGAAATTGTGTGAGTTTTACTAAAATCAAGTATTTTGGAAAGGTTTACAAATACAAAAATTAGGTTTTACTCATAATGTCAGTATCACTGCCACACTCAATGTGACATAACTCCTAAACCAAACATGCTCAAAGGATAATAATGCCTGGACAATTGTATATTTGTGTGTTTTACTGGAAACAAATAATTTGTAAGGTTTGTAAAGACACAAGTTAATTTGTTTTACTCAATATGATGGTATAACTGTCATACTCCAAAACCAAACATGCATTATGTCTAAAAATGCCTGTAATATTGTATTCATGTGAGTTTTACTAAAATCAGTTATTTTTGTAAGGTTTGCAAATAAAAAATATTGTTTTTACTCACGATGACAGTATACTGTCACTCTCAATATGACTGTTATTTAAACATGACTCCTGAATCACATGCAAATTGGTTAATAATGCCTGGAGAAATGTATTTGTGTGGGTTTTACTGGAAAAAAATTTTTTGTAAGGTTTATAAAGACACAAGTTAGTTTTGTTTTTATTTGTATAACAGTCATACTAGTTATGAAAGTTATATACACATAACTCCAAAACCAAACATGCAATCCGTTTAAAAATGCCTGTAATATTGAATTTGTGTGAATTTTACTAGAATCAAGTATTTTGGTAAGGTTTACAAATACAAAAATTAGGTTTTACTCATAATGACAGTATCACTGCCACACTCAATATGACAGTTATTTAAACATAACTCCTAAACCAAACATGCTAAATGGCTAATAATGCCTGGGGAAATGTATCTTTGTGAGTTTTACTGGAAACAAATGTTTTGTAAGGTTTGTAAAAACACACGTTGTTTTTTTTTACTCAATATGATTGGATAACTGTCATACTAAATATGAAAGTTATATACACATAACTCTGAAACCAAACATGCCTTGTGTCTAAAAATGCTTGCATTTTGAATCTATGTGAGTTTTACTAGAAACAGGTATTTTGGTAAGGTTTACAAATACAAAAATTACGTTTTACTCATAATGACAGTATAACTGCCACATTCCAAATGACTGTTTTTTTAAGCATAACTCCTAAACCAAACATGCTAAATGGCTAATAATGCCTGGAGAATGGTATATTTACTGGAAAAAACATTTTGTAAGGTTTGTAAAGACACAAGTTAGTTTTTTTTAACTCAAAAAGAAAGTATAACTGTCTTACTAAATGTCAAAGTTATATAAACATAACTCCAAAACCAAACATGCATTATGTCTAAAAATGCCTGCAATGATGTATCTATGTGAGTATTACTAGAATCAGTTGTTTTTCTAAGTTTTGCAAATACAAAATATTGGTTTTACTCTCTATGACAGTATACTGTCACATTCAATCTGACAGTTATTTAAACATAACTTCTAAACCACACATGCAAATATATTAATAATGTCTGGAGAAATGTATTTTTGTGAGTTTACTGGGGAAAAAAATATTTTGTAAGGTTTTTAAAGACACAAGTTAGATTTTTTTACTCAATATGACAGAATAACTGTCATACTAAATATGAAAGTTATATAAACATACTTTCAAAACCAAACATGCATTATAATAAATAAATGATAAATGGGTTATACTTGTGTAGCGCTTTTCTACCTTCAAGGTACTCAAAGCGCTTTGACAGTATTACCACATTCACCCATTCACACACACATTCAGACACTGATGGCGGGAGCTGCCATGCAAGGGGTGAAGTGTCTTGCCCAAGGACACAACGGACGTGACTAGGATGGTAGAAGGTGGGGATTGAACCCCAGTAACCAGCAACCCTCTGATTGCTGGAACAGCCACTCTACCAACTTCGCCACGCCGTCCCATTATATCTAAAAAAGGCCTGTAATATTGTAACTAAGTGAGTTTTACTACACTTTGGTAAGGTTTACAAATACAAAAACTAAGTTTTACTCATAATGACAGTATAACTGCCACACGCAATATGACAGTTATTTAAACATAAATCCTAAACCACAAATGCTGAATGGCTATTTAAGCCTGGCGAAATGTGCCTTTGTGAGTTTTACTGGAAACAAAAAAAATTGTAATGTTTGTAAAGACACAAGTTAGTCTTTTTTTACTCAATATGACAGTATAGCTGTCTTACTAAATATGAAAGTTATATAAACATGCATTATGTCTAAAAATGCCTGTAATATATTTCACCTGAATTATGTATTTTGGTAAGGTTTACAAATAAACAAATTAGGTTTTACTCATAATGACAATATAACTGCCACAATCAAAATGACATTTATTTAAACAAAACTCCTAAAACAAACACGCTCAAAGACTAATAATGCCTGGACAAATGTATATTTGTGAGTTTTACTGGAAAACAATAATTTGTAATGTTTGTAAAGACACAAGTTAGTTTTTTTTTTACTCAATATGATGGTATAACTGTCACACTAAATATGAAAGTTATATAAACATAACTCCAAAACCAAACATGCCTTATGTTTAAAAATGCTTGAATTTTGAATCCATGTGAGTTTCACTAGAAACAGGTATTTTGGTAAGGTTTACAAATACAAAAAATAGGTTTTCTCATAATGACAGTATATCTGCCACATTCAAAATGACAGTTATTATAACATAACTCCTAAACAAAATATGCTAAATGGCTAATAATGCCTGGAGAAAGGTATCTTTGTGAGTTTTACTGGAAAAAATATATTTTGTAAGGTTTGTATAGACACAAGTTAGTTTTTTTTACTCATTATGATGGAAATATTCTTTATGTCTAAATCCTGCAATATTGTATCTATGTGAGTTTTATCAGAATCAGGTATTTTGGTAAGGTTTACAAATACAAAAAATAGGTTTTACTCATAATGACAGTATAACTGCCACACTCAATATGACAGTTATTTAAACATAACTCCTAAACCAAACATTATTAATGGCTAATAATGCCTGGAGAAATGTATCTTTGTGAGTTTTACTGGAAAAAAATATTTTTTAAGGTTTATAAAGACATAAGTTAGTTTTTTTTACTCAATATGATGGCATAACTGTCATACTAAAAATGAAAGTTATATAAACATAACTCCAAAACCAAACATGCATTATGTCTAAAAATGCCTGTAATTATGTACCCATGTGAGTTTTACTAGAATCAGTTGTTTTTATAAGGTTTGCAAATATTACATTTTGGTTTTACTCACTATGACAGTATACTGTCACATTCAATCTGACTGTTATTTAGACATAAATTCTAGACCACAGATGCAAAATGGCTAATAATAACTGGAGAAATGTATTTGTGTGAGTTTTTTTTGAAAAAAAAAAAACTTTGTAAGGTTTGTTTAGACACAAGTTAGTTTTTTTTACTCAATATGATGGAAATATGCTTTATGTCTAAAAAAAATCCTGTAATATTGTATCTATGTGAGTTTTATCAGAATCAGGTATTTTGGTAAGGTTTACAAATACAAAAAATAGATTTTACTCATAATGACAGTATAACTGCCACACTCAATATGACAGTTATTTAAACATAACTCCTAAACCACACATGCAAAATGGCTAATAATGCCTGGAGACATGTATCTTTGTAAAATGTACTGGAAAAAAAATAGTTTGTTAGGGTTGTAAAGACACAAAATAGTTTTTTTTTACTCAATATGACAGTATAACTGGCGTACTAAATATGCAAGTTAAATAAACATAACTCCAAAACCAAACTTGCAGTCCGTCTAAAAATGCCTGTAATATTGAATCTATGTGAGTTTTACCAGAATCAGGTATTTTGGTAAGGTTTACAAATACAAAAATTGGGTTTTACTCATAATGACAGTATAACTGCCATGTTCAATATGACAGTTATGTAAACATAACTCCCAAACCACACTTGCAAAATGGTTAATAATGCCTGGAGGAATGTATCCTTGTGAGTTTCACTGGAAAAAAAATATTTTGTAAGGTTTGTAAAGACACAAGTTAGTTTTCTTTACTCAATATGACAGTTTAACTGTCATACTAAATATGAAAATTGTATTAACAAAACTCCAAAACCAAACGTGCAATCCGTCTAAAAATATCTGTAGTATTGAATTAATGTGAGTTTTACTAGATTAAGGTATTTTGGTAAGATTTACAAATACAAAAATGAGGTTTTACTAATAATGACAGTATAACTGCCACGCTTAATATGACAGTTATTTAAACGACACATGCGAAATGGTATATAATGCCTGGATAAATGTATATTTGTGAGTTTCACTGGAAAAAAATAAATTGTAAGGTTTGTAAAGACACAAGTTTTTTTTTTTACTCAATATGACGGTATACTGTCCTACTAAATGTGAAAGTTATATAGACATAACTTCAAAACCAAAATTTCATTTTGTCTAAAAATGCTTATAATATTGTATCTATGTGAGTTTTAGTAGAATCAGTTGTTTTTGTAAGGTTTGCAAATACAAAATTTTGGTTTTACTCACTATGACAGTATATTGTCACATTCAATCTGACTGTTAATTAAACATAAATCCTAAACCACAAATGCTAAATGGCTATTAATGCCTGGAGAAATGTGCCTTTGTGAGTTTTACTGGAAAAAATAAAACATTGTAAGGTTTGTAAAGACACAAGTTACTTTTTTTTACTCAATATGACAGTATTACTGTCATACTAAATTTGAAAGTTATATAAACATAACTCCAAAACCAAACATGCATTATGTCTAAAAATGCTTATAATATTGTGTCCATGTGAATTTTAGTAAAATCAGTTTTTTTTAAAGTTTGCAAATACAACATTTTGGTTTTACTCACAATGACAGTATACTGTCACATTCAATCCGACTGTTATTTAAACTTAAATTCGAAACCACACATGCAAAATGGCTAATAATGCCTGGAGAAATGTATCTTTGTAAAATGTACTGGAAAAAAAATAGTTTGTATGGTTTGTAAAGACACAAAATAGTTTTTTTACTCAATATAATGGTATAACTGTCTTACTAAATTTGAAAGTTTATAAACAAATCTTCAAAAACAAACATGCAATCCGTCTACAAATGCCTGTAATATTGAATCTATGTGAGTTTTACTAGAATCGGGTATTTTGTTAAGGTTTACAAATACAAAAATTAGGTTTTACTCATAATGACAGTATAACTGCCACACTCAATATAATAAATGATAAATGGGTTGTACTTGTATAGCGCTTTTCTACCTTCAAGGTACTCAAAGCGCTTTGACACTACTTCCACATTTATCCATTATCACACACAGTCACACACTGATGGAGGGAGCTGCCATGCAAGGCGCTAACCAGCACCCGTCAGGAGCAAGGGTGAAGTGTCTTGCTCAGGACACAACGGACATGACGAGGTTGGTACTAGGTGGGGATTGAACCAGGGACCCTCGGGTCGCGCACGGCCATTCTTCCACTGCGTATGACAGTTATTTAAATATAACTCCTAAACCACACATGCAAAATGGCTAATAATGCTTGGAAAAATGTATTCTTGTGAGTTTTACCGGAAAAAAAAAATATTTTGTAAGGTTTGTAAAGACACAAGTTACTTTTTTTTTACTCAATATGACAGTATAGCTGTCTTACTAAATATGAAAGTTATATAAACATAACTCCAAACTAAAACATGTATTATGTCTAAAAATGCCTGTAATATTTTTTATACATGAGTTTTACCTGAATTATGTATTTTGGTAAGGTTTACAAATACAAAAATTAGGTTTTACTCATAATGACAATATAACTGCCACATTCAAAATGACATTTATTTAAACATAACTCCTAAACCAAACATGCTCAAAGGCTAATAATGCCTGGAAAAATGTATATTTGTGAGTTTTACTGGAAAACAATAATTTGTAAGGTTTGTAAAGACACAAGTTAGTTTTTTTTACTCAATATGATGGTATAATTGTCATACTAAATATGAAAGTTATATAAACATGACTCCAAAACCAAACATGCCTTATATTTAAAAATGCGTAATTTTTGAATCCATGTGAATTTCACTAGTAACAGGTATTTTGGTGAAGTTTACAAATACAAAAAATAGGTTTTACTCATAATGACAGTATAACTGCCACATTCAAAATGACAGTTATTTAAAGATAACTCCTAAACAAAATATGCTAAATGGCTAATAATGCCTGTAGAAAAGTATCTTTGTCAGTTTTACTGGGGAAAAAAAAAAATTGTAAGGTTTTTAAATACACTAGTTAGTTGTTGTTTTTTTACTCTATTTGACAGTATAACTGTCATAATAAATGTAAAAGTTATATAAACATAACTCCAAAACCAAACATGCATTATGTCTAAAAATGCCTGTAATATTGTATCCATGTAAGTTTTACTAGAATCATATGTTTTTGTAACTTTTGCAAATACAAAATATTGGTTTTACTCACTAGGACAGTTTTAAAAATAACTGTCACATTCAATCTGACAGTTATCTCTCCTAATCCAAACAAGCTAAATGGCTAATAATGCCTGGAGAAATGAATCTTTGTGAGTTTTGCTGGAAAAAAAATATTTTGTAAGGTTTGTAAAGACACAAGTTTTATAACTGTCATACTAAATATGAAAGTTAAATAAACATAACTCCAAAACCAAACTCGCAATCCGTCTAAAAATGCCTGTAGTATTAAATCTATGTGAGTTTTACCAGAATCAGATATTTTGGTAAGGTTTACAAATACAAAACTTGGGTCATACTCATAATGACAGTATAACTTCAATATTTGATATGACAGTTATTTAAACATAACTCCTAAACCACACATGCAAAATGGCTAATAATGCCTGGAGAAATGTATCTTTGTGAATTTTAATGGGAAAAAAAATATTTTGTAAGGTTTGTAAAGACACAATTTCCTTTTTTTAACTCAACATGACAGTATAACCGTCATACTGAATTTGAAAGTTATATAAACATAACTCCAAAACCAAACATGCATTATGTCTAAAAATGCCTGTAATATTGTATCCATGTGAGTTTTACTAGAAACAGTTGTTTTTGTAAGGTTTGCAAATACAAAATATTGGCTTTACTCACTATGACAGCATACTGTCACATTCAATCTGACAGTTATTTAAACATAACTACTAAACCACACATGCAAAATGACTAAAAACGCCTGGAGAAATGTATCTATGTGAGTTTTACTGGAAAAAAATAATTCGTAAGGTTTATAATGACACAATTTTTTTTCTTTTTACTCAATATGACAGTATTACTGTCATACTAAATGTAAAAGTAATATAATTATAACTCCAAAACCAAACATGCATTATGTCTAAAAATGCCTGTAATATTGTATCCATGAGAATTTTACTAGAATCAGTTGTTTTTGTAAGGTTTGCAAATATTACATTTTGGTTTTACTCACTATGACAGTATACTGTCACATTCAATCTGACTGTTATTTAAACATAAATTCTAAACCACAGATGCAAAATGGCTATCATAACTGGAGAAATGTATTTTTGTGAGTTTTAATGGAAAAAAACATTTTTGTAAAGTTTGTATAGACACAAGTTAGTTTTTTTACTCAATATGATGGAAATATGCTTTATGTCTAAAAAAAATCCTGCAATATTGTGTCTATAGGAGTTTTATCAGAATCAGGTATTTTGGTTAGGTTTACAAATACAAAAAATAGGTTTTACTCATAATGACAGTATAACTGCCACACTCAATATGACAGTTATTTAAACATAACTCCTAAACCAAACATGATTAATGGCTAATAATGCCTGGAGAAATGTATCTTTGTGAGTTTTACTGGAAAAAAATATTTTTTGAGGTTTAAAAAGACACAAGTTAGTTTTTTTTTACTCAATATGATGGCATAACTGTCATACTAAATATGAAAGTTATATAAACATAACTCCAAAACCAAACATGCATTATGTCTAAAAATGCCTGTAATATTGTATCTATGTGAGTTTTACCAGAATCAGGTAAATTGGTAAGGTTTACAAATACAAAAAGTAGGTTTTACTCACTATGACAGTATACTGTCACATTCAATCTGACAGTTATTTAAACATAATGTAACTCCTAAACCACACATAAAAAATGGCTAATAATCCCTGGAGAAATGTATCTTTGTGAGTTTTCCTGAAAAAAAACCAATTTGTAAGGTTTGTAAAGACACGAGTTCGTTTTTTTTTACTCAACATGATTGTATAACTGTCATACTAAATATGAAAGTTTTATAAACATAACCATAAAACCAAACATGCATTATGTATAAAAATGCCTGTAAAATTCTATATATGTGAGTTTTACCAAAATCATGTATTTTGGTAAGGTTTACAAATACAAAAAATAGGTTTTATTCATAAAGACAGTGTAACTGCCACACTCAATACGACAGTTATTTAAACATAACCCTTAAACCTCACATGCAAAATGGCTAATAATGCCTGGAGAAATGTATCTTTGTAAGTTTTACTAGAAAAAAATATTTTGTAAGGTTTGTAAAGACAAAAGTTCGTTATTTTTTACTCAATATGATGGTATGAATGTCATACTAAATATGAAAGTTATATAAACATAATTCCAAAACCAAACTCCTAAACCAAACTTGCAATATGTCTTAAACTGCCTGTAATTATGAATCTATGTGAGTTTTACCAGAATCAGGTATTTTGGTAAGGTTGACAAATACAAAGCCTGGGTTTTACTCATAATGACAGTATAACTGCAACATTTGATTTGACAGTTATTTAAACATAACTCCTAAACCACACATGCAAAATGGCTAATAATGCCTGGAGAAATGTATCTTTGTGAGTTTTACTGGGGAAAAAAAAATTGTAAGGTTTGTAAAGACACAAGTTAGTTTTTTTTACTCAATATGATTGTATAACTGTCATACTAAATATGAAAGTTGTATAAACATAACTCCAAAACCAAACATGCAATCCGTATAAAAATGTCTGTAATATTGAATCTATGTGAGTTTAACTAGAATCAGGTATTTTGGTAAGGTTTACAAATACAAAAATTAGGTTTTACTTATAATGACAGTATAACTGCCACACTCAATTTGACAGTTATTTAAACATAACTCCTAAACCACACATGCAAAATGGCAAAAAATGCCTGGAGAAATGTATCTTTGTGAGTTTTACTGGTAACAAATATTTTGTAAGGTTTGTAAAGACACAAATTAGTTGTTTGTTTTACTCAATATGATGGTATAACTGTCATACTAAATATGAAAGTTATATAAAAATAACTCCAAAACCAAACATGCAATTCGTATAAAAAGGCCTGTAATATTGTAACTAAGTGAGTTTTACTACAATCAGGTACTTTGGTAAGGTTTACAGATACAAAAACTAAGTTTTACTCATAATGACAGTATAACTGCCACACGCAATATGACAGTTATTTAAACATAAATCCTAAACCACAAATGCTGAATGGCTATTTAAGCCTGGCGAAATGTGCCTTTGTGAGTTTTACTGGAAACAAAAAAAATTGTAATGTTTGTAAAGACACAAGTTAGTCTTTTTTTACTCAATATGACAGTATAGCTGTCTTACTAAATATGAAAGTTATATAAACATGCATTATGTCTAAAAATGCCTGTAATATATTTCACCTGAATTATGTATTTTGGTAAGGTTTACAAATAAACAAATTAGGTTTTACTCATAATGACAATATAACTGCCGCAATCAAAATGACATTTATTTAAACAAAACTCCTAAAACAAACACGCTCAAAGACTAATAATGCCTGGACAAATGTATATTTGTGAGTTTTACTGGAAAACAATAATTTGTAATGTTTGTAAAGACACAAGTTAGTTTTTTTTTTACTCAATATGATGGTATAACTGTCATACTGAATATGAAAGTTATAAAAACATAACTCCAAAACCAAACATGCCTTATGTTTAAAAATGCTTGAATTTTGAATCCATGTGAGTTTCACTAGAAACAGGTATTTTGGTAAGGTTTACAAATACAAAAAATAGGTTTTACTCATAATGACAGTATAACTGCCACATTCAAAATGACAGTTATTATAACATAACTCCTAAACAAAATATGCTAAATGGCTAATAATGCCTGGAGAAAGGTATCTTTGTGAGTTTTACTGGAAAAAATATATTTTGTAAGGTTTGTATAGACACAAGTTAGTTTTTTTTACTCATTATGATGGAAATATTCTTTATGTCTAAATCCTGCAATATTGTATCTATGTGAGTTTTATCAGAATCAGGTATTTTGGTAAGGTTTACAAATACAAAAAATAGGTTTTACTCATAATGACAGTATAACTGCCACACTCAATATGACAGTTATTTAAACATAACTCCTAAACCAAACATTATTAATGGCTAATAATGCCTGGAGAAATGTATCTTTGTGAGTTTTACTGGAAAAAAATATTTTTTAAGGTTTATAAAGACATAAGTTAGTTTTTTTTACTCAATATGATGGCATAACTGTCATACTAAAAATGAAAGTTATAAAAACATAACTCCAAAACCAAACATGCATTATGTCTAAAAATGCCTGTAATTATGTACCCATGTGAGTTTTACTAGAATCAGTTGTTTTTGTAAGGTTTGCAAATATTACATTTTGGTTTTACTCACTATGACAGTACTCACATTCAATCTGACTGTTATTTAGACATAAATTCTAGACCACAGATGCAAAATGGCTAATAATAACTGGAGAAATGTATTTGTGTGAGTTTTTTTTGAAAAAAAAAAAAACTTTGTAAGGTTTGTTTAGACACAAGTTAGTTTTTTTTACTCAATATGATGGAAATATGCTTTATGTCTAAAAAATCCTGTAATATTGTATCTATGTGAGTTTTATCAGAATCAGGTATTTTGGTAAGGTTTACAAATACAAAAAATAGATTTTACTCATAATGACAGTATAACTGCCACACTCAATATGACAGTTATTTAAACATAACTCCTAAACCACACATGCAAAATGGCTAATAATGCCTGGAGACATGTATCTTTGTAAAATGTACTGGAAAAAAAATAGTTTGTTAGGGTTGTAAAGACACAAAATAGTTTTTTTTTACTCAATATGACAGTATAACTGTCGTACTAAATATGCAAGTTAAATAAACATAACTCCAAAACCAAACTTGCAGTCCGTCTAAAAATGCCTGTAATATTGAATCTATGTGAGTTTTACCAGAATCAGGTATTTTGGTAAGGTTTACAAATACAAAAATTGGGTTTTACTCATAATGACAGTATAACTGCCATGTTCAATATGACAGTAACATAACTCCTAAACCACACATGCAAAATGGTTAATAATGCCTGGAGAAATGTATCCTTGTGAGTTTCACTGGAAAAAACATATTTTGTAAGGTTTGTAAAGACACAAGTTAGTTTTCTTTACTCAATATGACAGTTTAACTGTCATACTAAATATGAAAATTGTATTAACAAAACTCCAAAACCAAACGTGCAATCAGTCTAAAAATATCTGTAGTATTGAATTAATGTGAGTTTTACTAGATTAAGGTATTTTGGTAAGATTTACAAATACAAAAATTAGGTTTTACTAATATTGACAGTATAACTGCCACACTTAATATGACAGTTATTTAAACGACACATGCGAAATGGTAAATAATGCCTGGATAAATGTATATTTGTGAGTTTCACTGGAAAAAAATAAATTGTAAGGTTTGTAAAGACACAAGTTTTTTTTTTTACTCAATATGACGGTATACTGTCCTACTAAATGTGAAAGTTATATAGACATAACTTCAAAACCAAAATTTCATTTTGTCTAAAAATGCTTATAATATTGTATCTATGTGAGTTTTAGTAGAATCAAATGTTTTTGTAAGGTTTGCAAATACAAAATGTTGGTTTTACTCACTATGACAGTATATTGTCACATTCAATCTGACTGTTAATTAAACATAAATCCTAAACCACAAATGCTAAATGGCTATTAATGCCTGGAGAAATGTGCCTTTGTGAGTTTTACTGGAAAAAATAAAACATTGTAAGGTTTGTAAAGACACAAGTTACTTTTTTTTACTCAATATGACAGTATTACTGTCATACTAAATTTGAAAGTTATATAAACATAACTCCAAAACCAAACATGCATTATGTCTAAAAATGCTTATAATATTGTGTCCATGTGAATTTTAGTAAAATCAGTTTTTTTTAAAGTTTGCAAATACAACATTTTGGTTTTACTCACAATGACAGTATACTGTCACATTCAATCCGACTGTTATTTAAACAAAAATTCGAAACCACACATGCAAAATGGCTAATAATGCCTGGAGAAATGTATCTTTGTAAAATGTACTGGAAAAAAAATAGTTTGTATGGTTTGTAAAGACACAAAATAGTTTTTTTACTCAATATAATGGTATAACTATCTTACTAAATTTGAAAGTTTATAAACAAATCTTCAAAAACAAACATGCAATCCGTCTACAAATGCCTGTAATATTGAATCTATGTGAGTTTTACTAGAATCAGGTATTTTGTTAAGGTTTACAAATACAAAAATTAGGTTTTACTCATAATGACAGTATAACTGCCACACTCAATATAATAAATGATAAATGGGTTGTACTTGTATAGCGCTTTTCTACCTTCAAGGTACTCAAAGCGCTTTGATACTACTTCCACATTTATCCATTATCACACACAGTCACACACTGATGGAGGGAGCTGCCATGCAAGGCGCTAACCAGCACCCGTCAGGAGCAAGGGTGAAGTGTCTTGCTCAGGACACAACGGACATGACGAGGTTGGTACTAGGTGGGGATTGAACCAGGGACCCTCGGGTCGCGCACGGCCATTCTTCCACTGCGTATGACAGTTATTTAAATATAACTCCTAAACCACACATGCAAAATGGCTAATAATGCTTGGAAAAATGTATTCTTGTGAGTTTTACCGGAAAAAAAAAAATATTTTGTAAGGTTTGTAAAGACACAAGTTACTTTTTTTTTTACTCAATATGACAGTATAGCTGTCTTGCTAAATATGAAAGTTATATAAACATAACTCCAAACTAAAACATGTATTATGTCTAAAAATGCCTGTCATATTTTTTATACATGAGTTTTACCTGAATTATGTATTTTGGTAAGGTTTACAAATACAAAAATTAGGTTTTACTCATAATGACAATATAACTGCCACATTCAAAATGACATTTATTTAAACATAACTCCTAAACCAAACATGCTCAAAGGCTAATAATGCCTGGAAAAATGTATATTTGTGAGTTTTACTGGAAAACAATAATTTGTAAGGTTTGTAAAGACACAAGTTAGTTTTTTTTTACTCAATATGATGGTATAATTGTCATACTAAATATGAAAGTTATATAAACATGACTCCAAAACCAAACATGCCTTATATTTAAAAATGCGTAATTTTTGAATCCATGTGAATTTCACTAGAAACAGGTATTTTGGTAAAGTTTACAAATACAAAAAATAGGTTTTACTCATAATGACAGTATAACTGCCACATTCAAAATGACAGTTATTTAAAGATAACTCCTAAACAAAATATGCTAAATGGCTAATAATGCCTGTAGAAAAGTATCTTTGTCAGTTTTACTGGGGAAAAAAAAAAATTGTAAGGTTTTTAAATACACTAGTTAGTTGTTGTTTGTTTACTCTATTTGACAGTATAACTGTCATAATAAATGTAAAAGTTATATAAACATAACTCCAAAACCAAACATGCATTATGTCTAAAAATGCCTGTAATATTGTATCCATGTAAGTTTTACTAGAATCATATGTTTTTGTAACTTTTGCAAATACAAAATATTGGTTTTACTCACTAGGACAGTTTTAAAAATAACTGTCACATTCAATCTGACAGTTATCTCTCCTAATCCAAACAAGCTAAATGGCTAATAATGCCTGGAGAAATGAATCTTTGTGAGTTTTGCTGGAAAAAAAATATTTTGTAAGGTTTGTAAAGACACAAGTTTTATAACTGTCATACTAAATATGAAAGTTAAATAAACATAACTCCAAAACCAAACTTGCAATCCGTCTAAAAATGCCTGTGGTATTAAATCTATGTGAGTTTTACCAGAATCAGATATTTTGGTAAGGTTTACAAATACAAAACTTGGGTCATACTCATAATGACAGTATAACTTCAATATTTGATATGACAGTTATTTAAACATAACTCCTAAACCACACATGCAAAATGGCTAATAATGCTTGGAGAAATGTATCTTTGTAAATTTTATTGGGAAAAAAAATATTTTGTAAGGTTTGTAAAGACACAATTTCCTTTTTTTAACTCAACATGACAGTATAACCGTCATACTGAATTTGAAAGTTATATAAACATAACTCCAAAACCAAACATGCATTATGTCTAAAAATGCCTGTAATATTGAATCCATGTGAGTTTTACTAGAAACAGTTGTTTTTGTAAGGTTTGCAAATACAAAATATTGGCTTTACTCACTATGACAGCATACTGTCACATTCAATCTGACAGTTATTTAAACATAACTACTAAACCACACATGCAAAATGGCTAAAAACGCCTGGAGAAATGTATCTATGTGAGTTTTACTGGAAAAAAAGAATTCGTAAGGTTTATAATGACACAATTTTTTTTCTTTTTACTCAATATGACAGTATTACTGTCATACTAAATGTAAAAGTAATATAATTATAACTCCAAAACCAAACATGCATTATGTCTAAAAATGCCTGTAATATTGTATCCATGAGAATTTTACTAGAATCAGTTGTTTTTGTAAGGTTTGCAAATATTACATTTTGGTTTTACTCACTATGACAGTATACTGTCACATTCAATCTGACTGTTATTTAAACATAAATTCTAAACCACAGATGCAAAATGGCTATCATAACTGGAGAAATGTATTTTTGTGAGTTTTAATGGAAAAAAACATTTTTGTAAAGTTTGTATAGACACAAGTTAGTTTTTTTTACTCAATATGATGGAAATATGCTTTATGTCTAAAAAAAATCCTGCAATATTGTATCTATAGGAGTTTTATCAGAATCAGGTATTTTGGTTAGGTTTACAAATACAAAAAATAGGTTTTACTCATAATGACAGTATAACTTTGAGCAATCTGAGGGTTACTGGTTCAATCCCCAACTTCTACCATCCTAGTCACGTCCGTTGTGTCCTTGAGCAAGACACTTCACCCTTGCTCCTGATGGGACTGGTTAGCGCCGTGCATGGCAGCTCCCGCCATCAGTGTGTGAATGTGTGTGTGTGAATGGGTGAATGTGGAAAATAGTGTCAAAGCGCTTTGAGTTCCTTAAAAAGGTAGAAAAGCGCTATACAAGTACGACCCATTTACCATTTACCATTTAACTGCCACACTCAATATGACAGTTATTTAAACATAACTCCTAAACCAAACATGATTAATGGCTTATAATGCCTGGAGAAATGTATCTTTGTGAGTTTTACTGGAAAAAAATATTTTTTAAGGTTTAAAAAGACACAAGTTAGTTTTTTTTTACTCAATATGATGGCATAACTGTCATACTAAATATGAAAGTTATATAAACATAACTCCAAAACCAAACATGCATTATGTCTAAAAATGCCTGTAATATTGTATCTATGTGAGTTTTACCAGAATCAGGTAAATTGGTAAGGTTTACAAATACAAAAAGTAGGTTTTACTCACTATGACAGTATACTGTCACATTCAATCTGACAGTTATTTAAACATAATGTAACTCCTAAACCACACATACAAAATGGCTAATAATCCCTGGAGAAATGTATCTTTGTGAGTTTTCCTGAAAAAAAAACAATTTGTAAGGTTTGTAAAGACACAAGTTCGTTTTTTTTTTACTCAATATGATTGTATAACTGTCATACTAAATATGAAAGTTTTATGAACATAACCCTAAAACCAAACATGCATTATGTATAAAAATGCCTGTAAAATTCTATATTTTTGAGTTTTACCAAAATCATGTATTTTGGTAAGGTTTACAAATACAAAAAATAGGTTTTATTCTTAAAGACAGTGTAACTGCCACACTCAATACGACAGTTATTTAAACATAACCCTTAAACCTCACATGCAAAATGGCTAATAATGCCTGGAGAAATGTATCTTTGTAAGTTTTACTAGAAAAAAATATTTTGTAAGGTTTGTAAAGACAAAAGTTCGTTTTTTTTTACTCAATATGATGGTATGAATGTCATACTAAATATGAAAGTTATATAAACATAATTCCAAAACCAAACTCCTAAACCAAACTTGCAATATGTCTTAAACTGCCTGTAATTATGAATATATGTGAGTTTTACCAGAATCAGGTATTTTGGTAAGGTTGACAAATACAAAGCCTGGGTTTTACTCATAATGACAGTATAACTGCAACATTTGATTTGACAGTTATTTAAACATAACTCCTAAACCACACATGCAAAATGGCTAATAATGCCTGGAGAAATGTATCTTTGTGAGTTTTACTGGGAAAAAAAAAATTGTAAGGTTTGTAAAGACACAAGTTAGTTTTTTTTTACTCAATATGATTGTATAACTGTCATACTAAATATGAAAGTTATATAAACATAACTCCAAAACCAAACATGCAATCCGTATAAAAATGTCTGTAATATTGAATCTATGTGAGTTTAACTAGAATCAGGTATTTTGGTAAGGTTTACAAATACAAAAATTAGGTTTTACTTATAATGACAGTATAACTGCCACACTCAATTTGACAGTTATTTAAACATAACTCCTAAACCACACATGCAAAATGGCAAAAAAATGCCTGGAGAAATGTATCTTTGTGAGTTTTACTGGTAACAAATATTTTGTAAGGTTTGTAAAGACACAAATTAGTTGTTTGTTTTACTCAATATGATGGTATAACTGTCATACTAAATATGAAAGTTATATAAAAATAACTCCAAAACCAAACATGCAATTTGTATAAAAATGGCTGTAAAATTGAATTTATGTGAGTTTTACTAGAATCAGGTATTTTGGTAAGGTTTACAAATATAAACAATATTTTTTTACTTATATTGACAGTATAACTGCCACACTCATTATAACTTAACTCCAAAACCAAACAGGCATTATGTCTAAAAATGCCTGTAATATTGTATTCATGTGAGTTTAACTAGAATCAGTTGTTTTTGTAAGGTTTGCAAATACAAAATATTGGTTTTACTCACTATGACAGTATACTGTCACATTCAATCTGACAGTTATTTAAACAATAATCCTAAACCACAAATACAAATTGGTTATGAAATTTATCTTTGTGAGTTTTACTGGAAAAAAATATTTTGTAAGGTTTTTAAAGACACAAGTTAGTTTTTTTTTTTACTTAATATGACAGTATAACTGTCATACTAAATATGAAAGTTATATAAACATAACTCCAAAACCAAGCATGCAATCTGTCTAAAAATGCCTGTATTATTGAATCTATGTGAGTTTTACTAGAATTAAGTATTTTGGTAAGGTTTACAAATACAAAAATTAGGTTTTACTCATAAATACAGTATAACTGCCACACTCAATATAACAGTTATTTAAACATAACTCCAAAACCAAACATGCATTATGTCTAAAATTCCTATAATATTGTATGTATTCATGTGAGTTTTTAGAATCAGTTGTTTTTGTAAGGTTTGTGAATACAACATTTTGGTTTTACTCACTATGACAGTATACTGTCACATTCAATCTGACTGTTATTTAAACATAAATTCTAAACCACAGATGCAAAATGGCTAATAATAACTGGAGAAATTTATTTTTGTGAGTTTTACTGGAAAAAAAAAATATTTTGTAAGGTTTGTATGGACACAAGTTAGTTGTTTTACTCAATATGATCGAAACATGCTTTATGTCTAAAGAATCCTGTAATATTGTATCTATGTGAGTTTAATCAGAATCAAGTATTTTGGTCAGGTTTACAAATACAAAAAATAGGTTTTACTCATAATGACAGTATATCTGCCACAGTCAATATGACAGTTATTTAAACATAACTCCTAAACCAAACATGATAAATGGCTAATAATGCCTGGGGAAATGTATCTTTGTGAGTTTAACTGGAAAAAAAAATATTTTGTAAGGTTTGTAAAGACACAAGTTAGTTTTTTTTACTTATAATGACAGTATAACTGCCACATTCAAAATGACAGTTATACAAACATAACTCCAAAACCAAACATGCAATCCGTCTAAAAATGCCTGTATTATTGAATCTATGTGGGTTTTACTAGAATCAAGTATTTTGGTAAGGTTTACAAAAACAAAAATTTGGTTTTACTCATAAATACAGTATAACTGCCACACTCAATATAACAGTTATTTAACATAACATACCTCCTAAACCAAACATGCTAAATGGCTAATAATGCCTGGGGAAATGTATCTTTGTGAGATTTACTGGAAACAACTTACTAGAAAAATTATCTTTTGTAAGTTTTGCAAAGACGCAAGTTAGTTTTTTTAATTCAATATGACAGTATAACTGTCATACTAAATGTAAAAATTATATAAACATAACTCCAAAAATGAACATGCATTATGTCTAAAAATGTCTAAAATATTGTATCAATGTGAGTTTTACCAGAATCAGGTAATTTGGTAAGGTTTACAAATACAAAATTAGGTTTTACTCATACTGACATTATTACTGCTACATTTAGTTTACATTTACATTACTTCCTAACCACACATGCAAAAAGGCTAAAAAAGCCTAAAACAATGCATCCTTGTGAGTTTTACTCAAAACATATGCTTTTTTAAGGCTTGCAAACACAAAATGTAGTTTCTTTCTCAATATGAAAGTAATATTCCTAAAATCCTAAGGTAATGCGAAATAAGCAATAAAAATGTTTTTCAATATAATTCCTAAATTAAACATGCAACATGTCTAATAATGCCTAGAGACATGTATCTTTGTTGGTTTTACTAAAAAACATATATTTTGTAAGTTTTGCAACGACGCAAGTTAGTTTTTTTAATTCAATATGACAGTGAAACTGTCATACTAAATATGAAAGTTATATCAACATAACTACAAAACTGACCATGCATTAACTTTCATATTTAGTATGACAGTTATACAATCATATTGAGTAAAAAAAACTAAATTGTGTCTTTACAAATCTTACAAAATATTTGTTTCCAGTAAATCTCACAAAGATACATTTCTCCAGGCATTATTAGCCATTTAGCATGTTTGGTTTAGGAGTTAGGTTTAAATAACTATCAGATTGAATGTGGCAGTTATACTGTCATTATGAGTAAAACCTAATTTTTTTATATGTAAACCTTACCAAAATACTTGATTCTAGTAAAACTCACATAGATTCAATATTACAGGCAATTTTAGACGGGTTGCATGTTTGGTTTTGGAGTTATGTTTATAAAACTTTCATATTTAGTATGACAGTTATACTGTCATATTAAGTAAAAAAAACTAACTTGTGTCTTTAAAAACCTTACAAAATATTTTTTTCCAGTAAAACTCCTAAAGATACATTTCTCCAGGCATTATTAACCAATTTGCATTTGTGGTTTAGGAGTTATGTTTAAATAACTGTCAGATTGAATCTGACAGTATACTGTCATAGTGAGTAAAACCAATAGTTTGTATTTGCAAACCCTACAAAAACAACTGATTCTAGTTAAATTTACATGAATACAATATTACAGGCATTTTTAGACATAATGCATGTTTGGTTTTCGAGTATTGTTTATATAACTTTTACATTTAGTATGACAGTTATACTGTCTTTTTGATGTAAAAAAACGAACTTATGTCTTTACAAACCTTACAAAATATTTGTTTTCCCAGTAAAACTCACAAAGATGCCTTTCTCCAGGCATTATTAGCCATTTTGCATGTTTGGTTTAGGAGTTATGTTTAAAAAAACTGTCATTTGGAATGTGGCAGTTATACTGTCATTATGAGTAAAACCCAATTTTTGTATTTGTAAACCTTACCAAAATACCTGTTTCTAGTAAAACTCACATAGATTCAAAATTCAAGCATTTTTAGACATAAGGCATGTTTTGTTTTGGAGTTATGTTTATATAACTTTCATATTTAGTATGACAGTTATACAATCATATTGAGTAAAAAAATTGTGTCTTTACAAACCTTACAAAATATTTGTGTCCAGTACAACTCACAAAGATACATTTCCCCAGGCATTATTAGCCATTTAGCATATGTTGTTTAGGAGTTATGTTTAAATACATGTGTATTGCTTTTTTCGCTTCACACTCGGCTGCGAACCTGGGATGGGAATCAGCACCTCCAAGTCCGAGTCTATGGTTCTCTCCCGGAAAAGGGTGGAGTGCCATCTCCGGGTTGGGGGGGAGATCTTGCCCCAAGTGGAGGAGTTCAAGTACCTCGGAGTCTTGTTCACGAGTGGGGGAAGAGTGGATCGTGAGATCGACAGGCAGATCAGTGCGGCGTCTTCAGTAATGCGGACGCTGTATCGATCCGTTGTGGTGAAGAAGGAGCTGAGCCGGAAGGCAAAGCTCTCGATTTACCGGTCGATCTACGTTCCCATCCTCACCTATGGTCATGAGCTTTGGGTCATGACCGAAAGGACAAGATCACGGGTACAAGCGGCCGAAATGAGTTTCCTCCGCCGAGTGGCGGGGCTCTCCCTTAGAGATAGGGTGAGAAGCTCTGTCTTTCGGGGGGAGCTCAAAGTAAAGCTGCTGCTCCTCCACATCGAGAGGAGCCAGATGAGGTGTTTCGGGCATCTGGTCAGGATGCCACCCGAACGCCTCCCTAGGAAGGTGTTTTGGGCACGTCCGACCGGTAGGAGGCCACGGGGAAGACCCAGGACACGCTGGGAAGACTATCTCTCCCGGCTGGCCTGGGAACGCCTCGGGATCCCCCGGGAGGAGCTGGACGAAGTGGCTGGGGAGAGGGAAGTCTGGGCTTCCCTGCTTAAGCTGCTGCCCCCGTGACCCGACCTCGGATAAGCGGAAGAAGATGGATGGATCGATGGATGGATGCTTTGTTCGCGTTATCTAGGATTTTAAGAACATTACTGTCATATTGAATAAAAAACTACTTTTTGTGTTTGCAAGATCTAAAAAAGCATATATTTCGAGTAAAACTCCCAAGATGCATTATGTCAGGCATTATTTGTCAATTTTCATGTGTGGTTTAGGAGTTTTGTTTAAATAACTGTCATATTGAGTGTGACACTATACTGTCATAGTGACAAAACTTATTTTTTGTTTTTACAAACCTTACAAAAACAACTGATTGTAGTAAAACTCACATGGATTCGATATAAAAGGCATTTTTAGACATTTTGCATGTTCGGTTTATATCAGGATTTTAAGAACATTACTGTTATATTGAGTAAAAAACTACTTTTTGTATTTGCAAGCCTTAAAAAATCTTATGTTTCGAGTAAATTTCACAAGTTTGCATTGTTTTAGGCATTATTAGCCTTTTTGCATGTGTGGTTTAGGAGTTCATTTTAAATAACTGCCAAATTGAATGTATCAGTTATACTGTCATTATAAGTAAAACCTAATTTTTGTATATGTACACCTTACCAAAATACCTGATTCTGGTAAAACTCACATAGATAGAACGTTACAGGCATTTTTAGACACAATGCATGTTTGATTTTGGAGTTATGTTTCTATAACTTTCATATTTAATATGACCGCTATACTGTCATATTGAGTAAAAAAAACTAACTTGTGTCTTTACAAACCTTACAAAATATTTTTTTCCAGTAATCTCACAAAGATACATTTCTCCAGGCATTATTAGCAATTTTGCATGTTTGGTTTAGTAGTTATGTTTAAATAACTGTCAGATTGAATGTGACAGTATACTGTCATAGTGAGTAAAACCAATATTTTGTATTTGCAAACCTTACAAAAACAACTGATTCTGGTAAAACTCACATAGATTCAATATCACAAGTATTTTTAGACCGATTGCATGTTTGGTTTTGGAGTTATGTTTATATAACTTTAATATTTAGTGTGACAGTTAAAATGGCATATTAAATAAAAAAAACTATCTTGTCTCTTTATAAACCTTACAAATTATTTTTTTCCAGTAAAACTCACAAAGATACATTTCTCTAGGCATTATTAGCCATTTATCATGTTTGGTTTAGGAGTCATGTTAAATAACTGTCATATCAAATGTTGCAGTTACTGTCATTATGAGTAAAACCCAATTTTTTATTTGTAAACCTTACCAAAATACCTGATTCTGGTAAAACTCACATAGATTCAATATTACAGGCATTTTTAAACGGATTGCAAGTTTGGTTTTGGTGTTATATTTATTCAACTTTTATATTTAGTATGACAGTTATACTGTCATATTGAGTACAAAAAAAGCGATCTTGTGTCTTTACAAACCTTACAAACTATTTTTTTCCAGTAAAACTTACAAAGATACATTTCTCCAAGCATTATTAGACATTTTGCAAGCATGGCTTAGGAGTTATGTTTAAATAACAGTCAGATTGAATGTGACAGTATACTGTTATAGTAGTTTTTTACTCAATATGCCAGTAATGTTCTTAAAATCCTGAGATAATGCGAAAAAAGTAATAAAAATGTTTTTCAACATAATTCCTACACCAAACATGCAACATGTCTAATAATAACTGGAGACATGTATATTTTGTTAGTTTTACTAGAAAATGTATCTTTTGTAAGTTTTGCAACGACGCAAGTTAGTTTTTTTAATTCAATATGACAGTATAACTGCCAAACTAAATGTAAAAGTTATATAAACATTACTCCAAAACTAAACATGCATTATGTCTAAAAATGCCGAAAATATTGTATCTATGTGAGTTTTACAAGAATCAGGTAATTTGGTAAGGTTTAAAAAAACAAAAATTGGGTTTTACTCATAATGACAGTATATCTGCTACATTCAATTTTGACAGTTATTTAAACATAATTTCCTAACCACACATGCAAATAGGCTAATAAAGGCTAAACCAATGCATCCTTGTGAGTTTTACTCGAAACAAATGCTATTTTAAGGCTTGCAAACACAAAAAGTAGATTTTTACTCAATATGACAGTAATGTTCTTAAAATCCTGGGATAATGTGAAATAAGCAATACAAATGTTTTTCAACTTAATTCCTCCACCAAACATGCAACATGTCTAATAATAACTGGAGACATGTATATCTTGTTAGTTTTACTAGAAAATGTATCTTTTGTAAGTTTTGCAACAACGCAAGTTAGTTTTTTAATTCAATATGACAGTATAACTGTCAAACTAAATGTAAAAGTTATATAAACATTACTCCAAAAATGAACATGCATTTTATCTAAAAATGCCTAAAATGTTGTATCTATGTGAGTTTTACCAGAATCAGGTAATTTGGCAAGGTTTACCAATACAAAAATGGTGTTTTTCTCATAATGACAGTATAACTGCTACATTCAATTTGACAGTTTTTTAAACATAACTTCCTAACCAAACATGCAAATAAATGGGTTATACTTGTATAGTGCTTTTCTACCTTCAAGGTACTTAAAGCGCTTTGACAGTATTTCCACATTCATCCATTCACACACACATTCACACACTGATGGCGGGAGCTGCCATGCAAGGCGCTAACCAGCAGCCATCAGGAGCAAGGGGTGAAAAGTCTTACCCAAGGACACAATGGACGTGACTAAGATGGTAGAAGGTGGGGATTGAACCCCAGTAACCAGCAACCCTCCGAATGCTGGCACGGCCACTCTACCAACTTCGCCACGCCTAATAAAGCCTAAAACAATGCATCCTTGTAAGTTTTACTCGAAACATATGCAATTATAAGGCTTGCAAACACAAAAAGTACTTTTTTCCTCAATTTGACAGTAATCTTCTTAAAATCCTGAGATAATGCGAAAAAAGCAATAAAAATGTTTTTCAACATAATTCCTACACCAAACATGCAAAATGTCTAATAAAGCCTGGAGACATGTATCCTTGTTAGTTTTGCTAGAAATATAATCTTTTGTAAGTTTTCCAAAGACGCAAGTTAGTTTTTTTAATTCAATATGACAGTATAAAAGTCATACCAAATATGAAAGTTATATAAACATAACTACAAAACTGAACATGCATTATGTCTTAAAATGCCTGTAATATTGTATCTATGTGAGTTTAACCAGAATCAGGTAATTTGGAAAGGTTTACAAATGCAAAAATTGGGTTTTTGTCATAATGGCAGTATATCTGCTAAATTCAATTTGACAGTTATTTAAACATATCTTCATAATAACACATGCAAATAGGCCAATAAAGCCTAAAACAATGCATCTTTGTGAGTTTTACTCGAAACATATGCTATTTTAAGGCTTGCCAAAACAAAAAGTAGTTTTTTCCTCAAAATGACAGTAATATTCTTAAAATACTGAGATAATGCGAAAAAAGCAATAAAAATGTTTTTAACATCATTCCTACACCAAACATGCAAAATGTCTAATAATGCCTGGAGACATGTATCCTTGTTAGTTTAACTAGAAAAATAATCTTTTGTAAGTTTTGCAAAGACGCAAGTTAATTTTTTTAATTCAATATGTATAACTGTCATACCAAATATGAAAGTTATATAAACATAACTCCAAAAGTAAAGATGCATTTTGTCTAAAAATGCCTGTAATATTGTATCTATGTGAGTTTAACCAGAATCAGGTAATTTGGAAAGGTTTACAAATACAAAAATTGGGTTTTTGTCATAATGACAGTACATCTGCTAAATTCAATTTGACAGTTATTTAAACATATCTTCATAATAACACATGCAAATAGGCCAATAAAGCCTAAAACAATGCATCTTTGTGAGTTTTTTTCGAAACATATGCTATTTTAAGGCTTGCCAAAACAAAAAGTAGTTTTTTCCTCAAAATGGCAGTAATGTTCTTAAAATACCGATATAATGCCAAAAAAGCAATAACAATGTTTTTCAACATAATTCCTACACCAAACATGCAAAATGTCTAATAATGCCTGAAGACATGTATCTTTGTTAGTGTTACTAGAAAAATAATCTTTTGTAAGTTTTGCAAAGACACAAGTTAGTTTTTTTAATTCAATATGAGAGTATAACCGTCATACCAAATATGAAAGTTATATGAACATAACTCCAAAAGTAAAGATGCATTAAGTCTAAAAATGCCTGTAATATTGTATCTATGTGAGTTTTACCACAATCAGGTAATTTGGTAAGGTTTTCAAAATACAAAAATTAAGTTTTTCTCATAATGACAGTAAAACTGCTACATTCAATTTGACAGTTATTTAAACATAACTTTCTAACCATACATGCAAAAAAGGCTAATAAAGCCTAAAACAATGCATCCTTGTGAGTGTTACTCGAAATATATGGTATTTTAAGGCTTGCAAACACAAAAAGTAGTTTTTTTACTCAATATGACAGTAATATTCTTAAAATCCTGAGATAATGCGAAAAAAGCAAAAAAAATGTTTTTTAACATAATTCCGACACCAAACATGTAATATGTCTAATAATGCCTGGATACATGTATCCTTGTTAGTTTTACTAGAAAAAGTATCTTTTGTAAGGTTTGCAAAGACACAAAATGTTTTTTATTTATTTAATATGACAGTATAGCTGTCATACTAAATATGAAAGTTATTTACACATAACTCCAAAATTAAACATGCATTATGTCTAAAAATGCATGTAATATTTTATATCCGTGAGTATTATCAATCCGTTATTTTGGTAAGGTTTACAAATACAAAAATTAAGGTTTTACTCATATTGACAATATAACTGCCACATTCAAAATGACAGTTATTTAAACATGACTCCTAAATCACATGCAAATTGGTTAATAATAACTGGAGGAATGTATTTTTGTGAGTTTTACTGGAAAGAAATAATTTGTAAGGTTTATAAAGACACAAGTTTTTTTTTTAATTTAATATGATGGTATAATTGTCATACTAAATATGAAAGTTATATAAACATAACTCCAAAACCAAACATGCAACCCGTCTAAAAATGCCTGTATTTTTGAATTTGTGTGAGTTTTACTAGAATCAAGTATTTTGGTAAGGTTTACAAATACAAAAATTAGGTTTTACTCATAATGACAGTATAACTGCCACATTCCAAATGACAGTTTTTTTAAACATAACTCCTATACCAAACATGCTAAATGGCTAATAATGCCTGGAGAATTGTATATTTACTGGAAAAAAAACATTTTGTAAGGTTTGTAAAGACACAAGTTAGTTTTTTTAACTCAAAAAGAAAGTATAACTTTCATACTAAATGTCAAAGTTATATAAACATAACTCCAAAACCAAACATGCATTATGTCTAAAAATACCTGCAATGATGTATCTATGTGAGTATTACTAGAATCAGTTGTTTTTGTAAGTTTTGCAAATACAAAATATTGGTTTTACTCACTATGACAGTATACTGTCACATTCAATCTGACAGTTATTGAAACATAACTCCTAATACACAAATTCAAAATGACTAATAATGCCTCGAGAAATATATCTCTGTGTATTTTTCTGGAAAAAAATATTTTGTAAGGTTTGTAAAAACACAAGTTAGTTTTTTTTACTCAATATGACAGTATAACTGTCATACTAAATATGAAAATTATAAAAACATAACTCCAAGACCAAACTTGCAATCCGTCTAAAATTGCCTGTAATATTGAATTTTACCAGAATCAGTTGTTTTTGTAAGTTTTGCAAATACAAAATACTGGTTTTACTCACTATGACAATATACAGAAATGTGCCTTTGTGAATTTTACTGGAAAAAAAAATTTAATGTTTGTAAAGACACAAGTTAGTTTTTTTTACTCCATATGACAGTATAACTGTCATACTAAATGTAAAAGTTATATAAACATATCTCCAAAACCAAACATGCATTATGTCTAAAAATGCTTATAATATTGTGTCAATGTGAGTTTTAGTAGAAACTTTTTTTTAAAAGTTTGCAAATACAAAATTTTGGTTTTACTCACAATGACAGTATACTGTCACATTCAATCCTAATGTTATTTAAACATAAATTCGAAACCACAGATGCAAAATGGCTAATAATGCCTGGAGAAATGTATTTTTGTGAGTTTTACTGGACAAAAATATTTTGTAAGGTTTGTAAAGACACAAGTTAGTTTTTTTTTACTCAATATAATGGTATAACTGTCTTACTAAATTTGAAAGTTTATAAACAAATCTTCAAAACCAAACATGCAATCCGTCTACAAATGCCTGTAATATTGAATCTATGTGAGTTTTACTAGAATCAGGTATTTTGTTAAGGTTTACAAATACAAAAATTAGGTTTTACTCATAATGACAGTATAACTGCCACACTCAATATGACAGTTACTTAAATATGACTCCTAAACCACACATATTGGCTAATAATCCCTGGAAAAATGTATCTTTGTGAGTTTTACTGGAAAAAAAAATATTTTGTAAGGTTTGTAAAGACACAAGTTACTTTTTTTTTTACTCAATATGACAGTAAGCTCTCTTACTAAATATGAAAGTTATATAAACATAATTCAAAACTAAAACATGCATTATGTCTAAAAATGCCTGTAATATTTTTTATACATGAGTTTTACCTGAATTATGTATTTTGGTAAGGTTTACAAATACAAAAATTAGGTTTTACTCATAATGACAATATAACTGCCACATTCAAAATGACATTTATTTAAACATAACTCCTAAACCAAACATGCTCAAAGGCTAATAATGCCTGGACAAATGTATATGTGTAAGTTTTACTGGAAAACAATGCTTTGTTAGGTTTGTAAAGACACAAGTTAGTTTTTTTTTACTCAATATGATGGTATAACTGTCATACTAAATATGAAAGTTATATAAACATAACTCCAAAACCAAACATGCCTTATGTTTAAAAATGCATGAATTTTGAATCCATGTGAGTTTCACTAGAAACAGTTATTTTGGTAAGGTTTACAAATACAAAAAATAGGTTTTACTCATAATGACAGTATAACTGCCACATTCAAAATGACAGTTATTTAAACATAACTTCTAAACAAAATATGCTAAATGGCTAATAATGCCTGGAGAAAGGTATCTTTGTGAGTTTTACTGGAAAAAAAATATTTTGTAAGGTTTGTAAAGTCACTAGTTAGTTGTTTTTTTTTACTCAATTTGACAGTATAACTAACTGTCATATTAAATGTAAAAGTTATACAAACATAACTCCAAAACCAAACATGCATTATGTCTAAAAATGCCTGTAATATTGTGTCCATGTAAGTTTTACTAGAATCATATGTTTTTGTAACTTTTGCAAATAAAAATATTGGTTTTACTCACTAGGACAGTTTTAAAAATAACTGTCACATTCAATCTGACAGTTATCTCTCCTAATCCAAACATGCTAAATGGCTAGTAATGCCTGGAGAAATGAATCTTTGTGAGTTTTGCTGGGAAAAAAATATTTTGTAAGGTTTGTAAAGACACAAGTTTTATAACTGTCATAATAAATATGAAAGTTAAATAAACATAACTCCAAAACCAAACTTGCAATCGGTCTAAAAAAGCCTGTAGTATTGAATCTATGTGAGTTTTACCAGAATCAGATATTTTGGTAAGGTTTACAAATACAAAACTTGGGTCATACTCATAATGACAGTATAACTGCAACATTTGATATGACAGTTATTTAAACATAACTCCTAAACCACACATGCAAAATGGCTAATAATGCCTGGAGAAATGTATCTTTGTGAGTTTTACTGGGAAAAAAATATTTTGTAAGGTTTGTAAAGACACAAGTTACTTTTTTTTACTCAATATGACAGTATAACCGTCATACTAAATTTGAAAGTTATATAAACATAACTCCAAAACCAAACATGCATTATGTCTAAAAATGCCTGTAATATTGTATCCATGTGAGTTTTACTAGAAACAGTTGTTTTTGTAAGGTTTGCAAATACAAAATATTGGCTTTACTCACTTTGACAGTATACTGTCACATTCAATCTGACTGTTATTTAAACATAGCTACTAAACCAATGTAAAATGGCTAAAAACGCCTGGAGAAATGTATCTATGTGAGTTTTACTGGAAAAAAAGAATTCGTAATGTTTATAAAGACACAAATTTGTTGTTTTTTACTCAATATGACAGTATCATACCAAATGTAAAAGTAATATAAGCATAACTCCAAAACCAAACATGCATTATGTCTAAAAATGCCTGTAATATTGTATCTATGTGAGTTTTACCAGAATCAGGTAATTTGGTATGGTTTACAAATACAAAAAGTAGGTTTTACTCACTATGACAGTATACTGTCACATTCAATCTGACAGTTATTTAAACATAATGTAACTCCTAAACCGCACATAAAAAATGGCTAATAATCCCTGGAGAAATGTATCTTTGTGAGTTTTCCTGAAAAAAAAAAATAAAAATTGTGATGTGCGTAAAGACACAAGTTAGTTTTTTTTACTCAATATGATTGTATAACTGTCATTCTAAATATGAAAGTTGTATAAACATAACCCTAAAACCAAACCTGCATTATGTTTAAAAATGCCTGTTTCTTCATCTTACTCGTCGTCGGCGTCGCCATGGCTGTATCTTCCGCTTTCTTCTGCTTTGTCTCCTTGTTGTGTGCGCAGTTGTGCACTGCACTCTCTAAAAGCCCTGGATGTTATTGGCACACATGCATGTACAGTAGATGGCAGTATTGCCCTGTTTAAAGAGTGTCACAACATTGCTGTTTACGGCAGACAAACTGCTTTACGGTAGACGAAAACGTGACTGCTGTTGTTTTGTGTTGTTACCGCGCTGGGAGGACGTTAATGAAACTACCTAACAATAAACCCACATAAGAAACCAAGAACTCGCCCTCGATCATTCTACAGTTATAACGTGATTGGGCAGGCACGCTGTTTATATCGTGGGAAAGCAGACGTGAATACAGGCTGTCCTCACTCAGATCAGCCTGAATTTCGGGAGATTTTCGGGAGAAAATTTGTCCCGGGAGGTTTTCGGGAGAGGCGCTGAATTTCGGGAGTCTCCTGGAAAATCCAGGAGTATTGGCAAGTATGCCTAAACTACACATACAAAATGGCTAATAATGCCTGAAATAAGGCATTCTTGTGAGTTTTACTCGAAACATATGCTTTTTTAAGGCTTGCAAACACAAAAAGTATTTGGCTTCCTCTATATGACAGTAAAGTTCTTAAAATCCTGAGATAATGCGAAATAAGCAAAAACAATGTATTCCATCATAATTCCTACACCAAATAAGCAAAATGTCTAAAAATGCCTGTAATATTGAATCTGTGTGAGTTTTACTAAAATCAGTTGTTTTGGTAAGGTTTACAAATACAAAAATGAGGTTTTACTCTTTATGACAGTTATTTAAACATAACTCCATCCATCCAGCCATCCATTTTCTTCCGCTTATCCGAGGTCGGGTTGCGGGGGCTGCAGCCTAAGCAGGGAAGCCCAGACTTTCCTCTCCCCAGCCACTTCGTCCAGCTCCTCCCGGGGGATCCTGGGGCGTTCCCAGGCCAGCCGGGAGAGATAAGCTTCCCGTTTCCTGGGTCTTCCTGGGCCTCCTACCGGTCGGACGTGCCCGAAACACCTCCCTAGGGAGGCGTTCGGGTGGCATCCTGACCAGATGCCCGAACCACCTCATCTGGCTCCTCTCGAAATGGAGGAGCAATGGCTTTACTTTGAGCTCCTCCCGGATGACAGAGCTTCTCACCCTATCTCTAAGGGAGAGCCCCGCCACCCGGCGGAGGAAACTCATTTCGGCCGCTTGTACCCGTGATTTTGTCCTTTCGGCCATGACACAAAGCTCATGACCATAGGTGAGGATGGGAACGTAGATCGACCGGTAAATCGAGAGCTTTTCCTTCCGGCTCAGCTCCTTCTTCACCACAACGGATCAATACAGCGTCCGCATTACTGAAGACGCCGCACCGTTCCGCCTGTCGATCTCACGATCCACTCTTCCCTCACTCGTGAACAAGACTCTGAGGTCCTTGAACTCCTCCACTTGGGGCAAGATCTCCTCCCCAACCCGGAGATGGCACTCCACCCTTTTCCGGGCGAGAACCATGGACTCGGACTTGGAGGTGCTGATTCACATCCCAGTCACTTCACACTCGTCTGCGAACCGATCCAGTGAGGGCTGAAGATCTTGGCCAGATGAAGCCATCAGGACCACATCATCTGCAAATAGCAGAGACCTAATCCTGCAGACACGAAACCGGATCCCCTCAACGCCCTGACTGCGCCTAGAAATTCTGTCCATAAAGGTTATGAACAGAATCGGTGACAAAGGGCAGCCTTGGCGGAGTCCAACCCTCACTGGAAACGGGTCCGACTTACTGCCGGCAATGCGGACCAAGCTCTGACTCTTGCAAAGGGAGCGAACCGCCACAATAAGACAGTCCGTTACCCCATACTCTCTAAGCACTCCCCACAGGACTTCCAGGGGTAAATGGTCGAATGCCTTTTCCAAGTCCATAAAGCACATGTAGACTGGTTGGGCAAACTCCCATGCACCCTCAAGGACCCTGCCGAGAGTATAAAGCTGGTCCGCAGTTCCACGACCAGGACGTAAACCACACTGTTCCTCCTGAATCCGAGGTTCGACTATCCGGCGTAGCCTCTTCTCCAGTACACATGAATAGACCTTACCGGGAAGACTGAGGAGTGTGATCTCACGATAGTTGAAACACACCCTCTGGTTCCCCTTCTTAAAGAGAGGAACCACTACCCCGGTCTCCCAATCCAGAAGTACCGCCTCCGATGTCCACGCGATGTTGCAGAGTCTTGTCAACCAAGACAGCCCCACAGCATCCAGAGCCTTAAGGAACTCCGGACGGATCTCATCCACCCCCAGGGCGTTGCCATTGAGGAGCTTTTTAACTACCTTGGCATCCTCAGCCCCAGAAATAGGAGAGCCCACCACAGATTCCCCAGGCACTGCTTCCTCATTGGAAGACATGTTGGTGGGATTAAGGAGGTCTTCGAAGTATTCCCTCCACCGATCAATAACAGCTGCAGTAGAGGTCAGCAGCGCACCATCCTCACCATACACGTTGTTACAGTGCACTGCTGCCCCCCCCCCCCCCCCCCCCTTGAGCCGGCGGATGGTGGTCCAGAATCGCTTCGAAGCCGTCTGGAAGTCGTTTTCCATGGTTTCTCCAAACTGCTCCCATGTCCGAGTTTTTGCCTCTGCGACCGCTGAAGCCGCACTTCGCTTGGCCTGTCGGCTGCCTCTGGAGTCCCACGAGCCAAAAGGACCCGATAGGCTCTTTCTTCAGCTTGACGGCATCCCTCACTGCTGGTGTCCACCAGCGGGTTCTAGGATTACCGCCACGACAGGCACCAAACTCCTTGCGGCCACAGCTCCAATCAGCCGGCTCGACAAGAGAGGCACGGAACATGGTCCACTCAGACTCAATGTCCAGCGCCTCCCTCGTGACATGTTCAAAGTTCTTTCGGAGGCGTTCCCAGCAAACCCTCACAATGCGTTTGGGCCTGCCAGGTCTGTCAGGCATCCTCCCCCACCATCGCAGCCAACTCACCACCAGGTGGTGATCGGTAGAAAGCTCCGCCCCTCTCTTCCCCCGAGTGTCCAAAACATGAGACCGCAAATCCGATGACACAACTACAAAATCGATCATGGAACTGCGGCCTAGGGTGTCCTGGTGCCAAGTGCACATATGGACACCCTTATGTTTGAACTTGGTGTTTGTTATTGACAATCTGTGACGAGCACAAAAGTCCAATAACAAAACACCACTCGGGTTCAGATCCGGGCGGCCATTCTTCCCAATCACGCCTCTCCAGGTTTCACTGTTGTTGCCAAGATGAGCGTTGAAGGCCCCCAGTAGAACGAGGGAATCACCCGGTGGAGCACTTTCCAGTACTCCCTCGAGTGAATCCAAAAAGGGTGGGTACTCTGAGCTGCCGTTTGGCGCGTAAGGCCAAACAACAGTCAGGACCCGTCCCCCCACCCGAAGGCGGAGGAAAGCTACCCACTGGTCCACTGGGTTGAACTCCAACGTGCAGGCTTTGAGCCGGGGGGCAACAAGAATTGCCACCCGAGCCCGTCGCCTCTCAACGCAAGCATTATAACTCCAAAACAACAAATGCTAATAATGCTTGGAAAAATGTATCTTTGTTAATTTTACTAGAATAATAATCTTTTGTAAGGTTTGCGGACACAAGTTTTTTTTTTTTTACTCAATATGACAGTATAACTGTCATACTAAATATGAAAGTTGTATAAACATATCTCCAAAACCAAACATGCAATCCCTCTAAAGATGCCTGTATTATTGAATCTATGAAAAATAGTTTTTTTACTCAATATGACAGTATAACTGTCATACTAAATCCATCCATTTTCTTCCGCTTATCCGAGGTCGGGTTGCGGGGGCAGCAGCCTAAGCAGAGAAGCCCCAGCCACTTTGTCCAGCTCTTCTCGGGGGATCCCGAGGCGTTCCCAGGCCAGCCTGAGACATAGTCTTCCCAATGTGTCCTGGGTCTTCCCCGTGGCCTCCTGCCGATCGGACTTGCCCTAACGAAAAAAGCAATAAAAATGTATTCAAACATGTGAAATGTCTAAAAATGCCTGTAATATTGAATCTATGTGAGTTTTACTAGAATCAGTTGTTTATGTAAGGTTTGCAAATACAAAAATTTGGTTTTACACATAATAACAGTATAACTGCCACATTCAATATGACAGTTATTTAAACATATTTCCTAAACCACACGTGAAAAATGTCTAATAATGCCTGGAAAACATTATTTTTGTGAGTTTTACTGGAAAAACATAGTTTGTAATGTTTGTAAAGACACAAGTTAGTTTTACTCAAGATGACAGTATAACTGTCATAATACATATGAAAGTTATATAAACATAATTCCAAAACCAAACATGCATTATGTCTAAAAATACCTGTAAAATTGTATCCATGTGAGTTTTACTAGAATCATTTTTTTTTGTCGTTACTAAATCCATCCATTTTCTTCCGCTTAACCGAGGTCGGGTTTGGGGGGGCAGCAGCCTAAACAGAGAAGCCCAGACTTCCCTCTCCCCAGCCACTTCTTCCAGCTCTTCTCGGGGGATCCTGAGGCGTTCCCAGGCCAGCCGGGAGACATAATCTTCCCAATGTGTCCTGGGTCTTCCCCGTGGCCTCCTGCCGGTCGGACTTGCCCTAAACACCTCCCTCGGGAGGCGTTCGGGTGGCATCCTGAGCAGATGCCCGAACCACCTCATCTGGCTCCTCTCAATGTGGAGGAGCAGCGCTTTACTCTGAGTTCCTCCCGGATGACAGAGCTTCTTATCCTATCTCTAAGGGAGAGACCCGCCACCCGGCGGAGGAAACTCAATTTGGCCGCTTGTACCCGGGATCTTGTGTTTTCGGTCATAACCATGACCATGGGTGCAGGATGGGAATGTAGATCGACCGGTAAATTTAGAGCTTTTAATTCTGGCTCAGCTCCTTCTTCACCACAATGGATGGATATAGCGTCCTCATTACTGAAGACGCCGCACCGATCCGCCTGTGGATCTCATGATCCACTCTTCCCTCACTCGTGAACAAGACTCCTAGGTACTTGAACTCCTCCACTTGGGGCCATCTAGTATGTGCCATCGCCTCCTCAACCTGGAAATGGCACCCCACCTTTTACCGGGCGAGAACCATGGACTCGGACTTGGAGGTGCTGATTCTCATCCCAGTCGCTTCATACTCGGCCATCCAATGAGAGCTGGAGATCCTGGCCAGTTGAAGCCATCAGGACAACATCAACTGCAAAAAGCAGAGACCTAATCCTGCAACCACCAAACCGGATCCCCTCAACGCCATGACTGCAATTCTGTCCATAAAAGTTAACAACAGAATCGGTGACACTGATCATAACCGCCACAATCAGACAGTCCGATACCCCATACTCTTGTCTTTGAGCCGGGGGGACAACAAGAATTGCCACCCCAGCCTCTCATTGCTTGCAACGCCATAGTGGAAGACTGTCGAGGGAACAGGTTTCTGTACCTCGCACCTCGCACACCAGCTCAGGCTCCTTCCCTCCCAGCGAGGTGACATTTCACGTCAGAAGAGCTAGCTTATGTAGCCGATGATCGGACCGCCAAGTGCCCTGCCTTCGGCTGCCGCTCAGCTCACACTGCACCCGACCTCTATAACCCAGCCCATGAATGGTGAGCCCATTGGAGGAGGGAACCACGTTGCTTCATTGAGCTGAGCCAGCCAACAGGCGCTCGCCATCGTGCCCCACCTCTGGGCCTGGCTCCACAGGGGAGCCACGGTGACCCGCGTCCGGGCGAGGAAAAATCTAGGACCTCGATTTGTACTTTTCATAAAGGTCTTTGAGCTGCTCTTTGGCTGATCCCTCACCAAGGACCTATTTGTCTTGGGAGAGCCTACGAGGGGGCATAGAAGCCCACAAACAGCATAGCTCCTAGGATCAGTGGGACACGCAAACTCCTCTACCACGATAAGGTGGCGGCTCAGAAAGGAGGTTATATAAACATAACTCCAAAACCAAACATTCATTATGTCTAAAAATGCCTAAAATATTGTATCTGTGTGACTTTTACTAGAATGAGTTGTTTTTGTAAGGTTTGTAAATACAAACATTTGGTTTTACTCACTATGGTAAATGGGTTATACTTGTATAGCGCTTTTCTACCTTCAAGGTACACAAAGCGCTTTGACACTATTTTTCCATTCATCCATTCACACACACACACTGATGGCGGGAGCTGGCATGCAAGGCCCTAACCACAACCCATCAGGAGCAAGGGTAAAGTGTCTCCCTCAAGGACACAACGGACGTGACGAGGTTGGTAGAAGGTGGGGATCGAACCAAGAACCCTCAGGTTGCTGGAATGGCCACTCTCCCAACTGCGCCACGCCTTCCCCATGTATACTGTCTCTGTCTCTGTATCTGACATTTATTTAAAAACCACACATGCAAAATGGCTAATAAGAGAAATGTATCTTTGTGAGTTTTACTGGAAAAAAATATTTTGTAAGGTTTGCAAAGACACAAGTCTTTTTTTTTTTTTTTTACTTAATATGACAGTATAACTGTCATACTAAATATGAAAAGTTATAAACCTAACTCCAAGGTGAATTTTACTAGAATCAGGAGGTTTATAAGGTTTAAAAATACAAAAATTAGGTTTTACTCATAATGACAGTAAAACTGTCACACGCAATATGACAGTTATTTAAAAACTCCTAATCCACACAAGCAAAATGGCTATTGATGCCTGAAATAATGCATCCTTAGGAGTTTTCCTCGAAACATATGCTTTTTTAAATCTTGCAAACACAAAAAGTAGTTTTTTACTCAATATGACAGTAATGTTCTTAAAATCCTGAGATAATACGAAAAAAGCAAAAAAAAAAAAATGTATTCCATTATAATTCCTAAACCAAACATGCAAAATGTGTAAAAATGCCAGTAATATTGAATCAATGTATGTCTTACTAGAATCAGTTGTGTTTGAAAGGTTTGCAATTAGAAAAATTAGGGTGACAGTAAATTAAACATAACTCCTAAACTACACAGAACAATGAGCTAATATCCATCCATCCATCCATCCATCTATCCATCCATCCATCTTCTTCCGCTTATCCGAGGTCGGGTCGCGGGGGCAGCAGCCTAAGCAGGGAAGCCCAGACTTCCCTCTCCCCAGCCCCTTCGTCCAGCTCCTCCCGGGAGATCCCGAGGCGTTCCCAGGCCAGCCGGGAGACATAGTCTTCCCAACGTGTCCTGGGTCTTCCCCGTGGCCTCCTACCGGTCGGACGTGCCCTAAACACCTCCCGAGGGAGGCGATCGGGTGGCATCCTGACCAGATGCCCGAACCACCTCATCTGGCTCCTCTCGATGTGGAGGAGCAGCGGCTTTACTTTGAGCTCCCCCCAGATGACAGAGCTTCTCACCCTATCTCTAAGGGAGAGCCCCGCCACCCGGCGGAGCTAATATTGCATGAAATAATGCATTCTTGTGAGTTTTACTCGAAACATATGCTTTTTTAAGGCTTGCAAACACAAAAAGTAGTTTTTTACTCAATATGACAGTAATGTTCTTAAAATTCTGAGATAATGCGAAAAAAGCAATAAAAATGTATTCAATCATAATTTCTAAACTAAAAATTGCAAAATGTGTAAAAATGCCTGTATTATTGAATCCATGTGAGTTTAACTAGAATCAGTTGTTTTAGTAAGGTTTGCAAGAGCAAAAAATAGGTTTTACTCTTTATGAAAGTAAACTGTCACACTCAATATGACATTTATTGAATCATAACTCCTAAACTACACATGCAAAATGTCTAATGATGCCTCAAATAATGCATTCTACGGAGTTTTACTCGAAACATGTGCTTTTTCAAATCTTGCAAGCAAAAAGTAGTTTTTACTCAATATGACAGTAATGTTCTTAAAATTCTGAGATAATGCGAAAAAAGCAATAAAAATGTATTCCAACATAATTCCTAAACCAACAATGCAAAATGTCTAAAAATGCCAGTAATATTAAATCCATGTGAGTTTCACTAGAATCAGTTGTTTTAGTAAGGTTTGCAAGAGCAAAAATTATGTTTTACTCTTTATGAAAGTAAACTGTCACACTCAATATGACAATTTTTTAATCATAACTCCTAAACCACTCATGCAAAATGGCTAATAATGTTTGAAATAATGGATCCTTGGGAGTTTTCCTCGAAACATATGCTTTCTTAAGGCTTGCAAACACAAAAAGTATTTTTTACTCAATATGACAGTAATGTTCTTAAAATCCTGAGATAATGCGAAAAAAGCAATAAAAATGTATTCAATCATAATTTCTAAACTAAACATGCAAAATGTGTAAAAATGCCTGTATTATTGAATCCATGTGAGTTTTACTAGAATCAGTTGTTTTAGTGAAGTTTGCAAAAACAAAAATTAAGTTTTACTCTTTATGAAAGTAAACTGTCACACTCAATATGACAGTTTTTTAATCATAACTCCTAAACTACTCATGCAAAATGGCTAATAATGTTTGAAATAATGGATTCTTGGGAGTTTTCCTCGAAACTTATGCTTTCTTAAGGCTTGCAAACACAAAAAGTATTTTTTTTACTCAATATGACAGTAATGTTCTTAAACTCCTGAGATACTGCGAAAAAAGCAATAAAAATGTATTCAATCATAATTTCTAAACTAAACATGCAAAATGTGTAAAAATGCCTGTATTATTGAATCCATGTGAGTTTAACTAGAATCAGTTGTTTTAGTAAGATTTGCAAACACAAAAATTAGGTTTTACTCTTTATGAAAGTAAACTGTCACACTCAATATGACATTTATTTATTCATAACTCCTAAACTACACATGCAAAATGTCTAATGATGCCTCAAATAATGCATTCTACGGAGTTTTACCCGAAACATATGCTTTTTCAAATCTTGCAAACACAAAAAGTAGCTTTTTACTCAATATGACAGTAATATTCCTAAAATACTGAGATAATGCAAAAAAAAGCAATGAAAATACATTCAATCATATTTCCTAAATCTAACATGCAAAATGTGTAAAAATGCCTGTAATATTGAATCCATGTGAGTTTTACTAGATTAGGTTGTGTTTGAAATTTTTGCAAATACAAAAATTAGGTTTTTTTCACCATGACTCAATATGACAGTAAATTAAACATAACTCCTAAACTACACTTAAAAATGAGCTAATATTGCCTGAAATAATTTATTCTTGTGAGTTTTACTCGAAACATATGCTTTTTTAAGGATTGCAAACACAAAAAGTAGTTTTTATTCAATATGACAGTAATGTTCTTAAAATTCTGAGATAATGCGAAAAAAGCAATACAAATGTATTCCAACATAATTCCTAAACCAACAATGAAAAATGTCTAAAAATGCCTGTAATATTAAATCCATGTGAGTTTTACTAGAATCAGTTGTTTTAGTAAGGTTTGCAAAAACAAAAATTAGGTTTTACTCTTTATGAAAGTAAACTGTCACACTCAATATGACAATTTTTTAATCATAACTCCTAAACTACTCATGCAAAATGGCTAATAATGTTTGAAATAATGGATCCTTGGGAGTTTTCCTCGAAACATATGCTTTCTTAAGGCTTGCAAACACAAAAAGTATTTTTTACTCAATATGACAGTAATGTTCTTAAAATCCTGAGATAATGCAAAAAAAGCAAAAAAAATGTATTCAATCATAATTTCTAACTTAAACATGCAAAATGTGTAAAAATGCCTATTATTGAATCCATGTGAGTTTTACTAGAATCAGTTGTTTTAGTAAGGTTTGCAAAAACAAAAATTAGGTTTTACTCTTTATGAAAGTAAACTGTCACACTCAATATGACAGTTTTTTAATCATAACTCCTAAACTACTCATGCAAAATGGCTAATATTGTTTGAAATATTGGATCCTTGGGAGTTTTCCTCGAAACATATGCTTTCTTAAGGCTTGCAAACACAAAAAGTATTTTTTTACTCAATATGACAGTTATGTTCTTAAAGTCCTGAGAAAATGCGAAAAAGGCAATAAAAATGTATTCAATCATAATTTCTAAACTAAACATGCAAAATTTGTAAAGATGCCTGTAATATTGAATCCATGTGAGTTTTACTAGAACCGGTTGTGTTTGAAATTTTTGCAAATAAAAAAAATTTGGTTTTTTTCACCATGACAAGTACACTCAATATAACAGTAAATAAACATAACTCCTAAACTACACATAAAAATGAGCTATTATTGCCTGAAATAATGCATTATTGTGAGTTTTACTCGAAACATATGCTTTTTTTAAGGCTTGCAAACACAAAAAGTAGTTTTTTACTCAATATGACAGTAATGTTCTTAAAATCCTGAGATAATGCGAAAAAAGCAATAAAAATGTATTCCAACATAATTCCTAAACCAACAATGTAAAATGTCTAAAAATGCCTGTAATATTAAATCCATGTGAGTTTTACTAGAATCAGTTGTTTTTGTAAGGTTTGCAAATACAAAAAATAGGTTTTACTCTATATGAGAGTATACTGTTACATTTAATATGACAGTTATTTAAACATAACTCCTAAACTACAAATGCTAAATGGCTAATGATGCCTGAAATAATGCATCCTTAGGAGTTTTACTCGAAAAATATGCTTTTTTAATCCTTGCAAACACAGAAAGTAGTTTTTACTCAATGTGACAGTAATATTCTTATAATCCTGAGATAATGCGAAAAAAGCAATAAAAATGTGTTCCATCATAATTTCTAAACCAAACATGCAAAATGTGTAAAAATGCCTGTTATATTGAATCCATGTGAGTTTCACTAGTATCAGTTGTTTTTGTAAGGTTTTCAAATACAAAAAATAGGTTTTACTTACTATGACAGTTATTTAAACTCCATGTATCTTTGTGAGTTTTACTAGAAAAAATATATTTTGAATGTTTACAAAAACAAAAGTTAGTTTTTTTTTACTCAATATGATAGTATAACTGTCATACTAAATCCATCCGTTTTCTTCCGCTTATCCGAGGTCGTGTTGCGGGGGCTGCAGCCTAAGCAGAGAAGCCCAGACTTCCCTATCCCCAGCTACTTCGTCCAGCTCCTCTCGGGGGATCCCGAGGCGTTCCCAGGCCAGCCAGCTGATATAATCTTCCCAATGTGTCCTGTGTCTTCCCCGTGGCCTCCTGCCGTTTGGACTTGCCTTAACGAAAAAAGCAATACTAATGTATTCAAACACAACTCCTAAACAAAACATGTAAAATGTCTAAAATGCCTTTAATATTGAATCTATGTGAGTTTTACAAGAATCAGTTGTTTTTGTAAGGTTTGCAAATACAAAAATTAGGTTTTACACTTAACTTTATAACTCAATATGTGTGGCAGTTATACTACCACACTCAAAATGACAGTTATTTAAGCATAACTCCTAAACTACACATGACCATTTTCTAATAATGCATGAAGAAATGTATCTTTGTGAGTTTTACTAGTAACATTTTCTTTTGTAAGGTTTGCAAAGACACGAGTTAGTTTTTTTTTACTCACTTTGACAGTATACTGTCACACTCAATTTCAGTTATTTAAACATAACTCCTAAACCACACATACAAAATGGCTAATAATGTCTGTAGAAATGTATCTTTGTGAGTTTTACTGGGAAACAATATTTTGTAAGGTTTGTAAAGACACAAGTTACTTTTTTTTTACTCAATATAACAGTATAACTGTCATACTATATATGAAAGTTATATAAACATAACTTCAAAACTACACATGAACATTTTCTAATAATGCATGAAGAAATGTATCTTTGTGAGTTTTACTAGTAACATTTTCTTTTGTAAGGTTTGCAAAGACACAAGTTAGTTTTTTTTACTCAATATAACAGTATAACTGTCATACTATAAACACAAGTTATATAAACATAACTCCAAAACCAAACATGCATTATGTCTAAAAATTCAGCACTGCAACTACACATGCACCGGATTTAAACCAAATGTCCCTGCTGCTGAGATCCGAGTTGCAGGGCTGGCCACCACGCCAACATCATCCAGGGCTCCAGAAACATTTGTAGGTCAATGCCCCACAATACAAGTAGATGCTGGAGGCACTATTCTGCCAGGACTTTTAGACACCGGGTCCCAAGTGACGCTAATGTCCGAAAGCCTATTTAATGCTCACTTTACCGAAGCTAAGCTCGAAAGGACCCCTACCCTTTTTCGTCTAAGAGCAGCTAATGGCCTGGAAATCCCCTATATCGGCTATGCGGTTCTTGATTTTGAGGTAGAGGGTGTTAAAGTTCCCGAAAGAGGAGTAGTAATTGTTGCGGATCAAAACTGTACACACCCCTTCATAATAGGTATGAATCTAATCGTGGGTTGTTGGGATGCCGTTTTTAAATGTCCTAAGACCTCTACTCTTCGGCATCTTCAAAAGCAAAAGGTGTGGAGGGAAGCTTTTGCTACATGTTCCCGTATAGAAGCTGTTGCTGCTGAAGATGGCTTGCTAGGCCACGTGAGATTGGCCTCGAAGACTAGTATTACATATCCCCCAAAGGAGATGTTGGTGCAGGGCTAACTACTGCGCCCTGCCACGCTAAACTGCCGGTGCAGTTGGCGTGGCAAAATCACTGGTCGTGGTGAACAGAGGTAGGCTGCCCCTCCGTGTTTATAACCCCCATTCCTACAGTATTTCCTTAAAACGATTTGAGAAGCTAGGGCAGCTGTTCTGTGTTGATGATAGTGATGTGCATGGAGCTGAGGATCTGTGTTTATATCTAGTAGAGGAGGGTGTGGTAGAAGTGTCACTCATTGATGCCACAGCCCAAACCAATCCAGAACTGTCCCCAGATGTTAGGGATTTGAGTGATAAGCCGGATCTGTCTGAGCAGCAACAGGTGCAGCTACGCGCCCTGCTGGCGAAGTGGGAGAAGGTGTTTGCACAACATGAGGACTTTGGAAGGACCAGTGTTGTGCAACACAGGATACTGACTGGAGATTCCGCCCCTACCAGGGAGAGATACCGACCCATCCCGCCTCTGTTGCATAAGGAAGTGAAGACACTGCATGCTTTCAGGTATGCTTGAACAGAGAGTGATAAAGGAAAGCTGCAGTCCCTGGGCAGCGCCTATAGTGTTAGTCCGCAAAAAGGATGGGAGTTGGCGCTTTTGTGTAGACTACCGGAGGTTAAACTCAGTTACACATAAAGACGCCTTTCCGTTCCCCTGAATCGAAGAGACCCTAACTGGTCTGAGCAAATCTGAATGGTTTTCGACCTTAGACCTCGCTAGTGGGTATTGGCAAGTGGAGGTGCACCCGGACGATCGTGAAAAGACTGCATTTACAACTCTCCTCGGACTGTTCGAGTTTGAACGCATGCCATTTGGTCTATGCAATGCACCTGCCACTTTCCAACGGCTTATACATCATTGTTTGAATGGTCAAATAGCGGAATCATTGTTGGTTTATCTTGATGACATAATAATTTTTTCTGTTGATTTCACTGCCCATCTACAGCACCTGGACCAGGTGTTTGAACGGTTGCAGCGACATGGACTTAAACTCAAGCCCTCTAAGTGCAAGCTCTTTCAGCGTGAGGTGAAATTCTTGGGACACGTGGTGGATCGGGATGGAGTGAGACCGGACTCAGGTAAAATTAAGGCAGTACCGCTCCGACCACTGTCAAGGAAGTGAGAGCGTTTCTTGGATTGGCAGGCTATTACCAACGTTTTGTGGCTGGGTTTGCTAAAATAGCCCGTCCCCTAAATAAATGTCGGTGGGACGTCCTCACTGGCCGTCCCACCGACAAGAAGGCACAGGCCCACAAATTAGTGTGGACACCAGAGTGTCAGACGTCCTTTGAAGAGCTAAAAAAGGCTTTGACCGACAGTTGCCTGCCCGCTATGCAGACGAGAGTTCCCCCCGTTGCAGGGACTGACAACGATAATGTATGGGGGGGATGTGATGGGACACAAGTAGGGGATTTTATTTTTTTTGTTTCATTGTCATGCATGTCTGAGTGTTTTTATTGTTGTAGATTTTAATTGCATGTTTTTACATTTTACAATTTGATTGCATGTTTTGACACTTTGAGGACTTTGACTGTATTTTTAATTGCATAAGTTTATTCCTTGTGGACTTTGCTGGCATTTTAAGACGTTGCCCCTTTTAGCTTGTTGCCCCTGACAACCAAAGTGCCCAATCGAACGGCACCTGAAATCAGACGCACCTGTGGAGCATTAGGGCTGCACACATTTAAAAAGGAGCGACCAGGAGGATCGTCAGGCTTGACAAGGAGGACCGGGTGAACGCGCGCAGGTTGAGAAGGAATCCCCAAGACTACCCAGCAGACCCGCAGGCTACCGAAAAGAACCCCCAGAATCCCACAATACGCAGGGGCAGAGGAAACTCTGACTCCAAAGTAAGTGTCGTGCCTTGTGGATTTGCAGGGGTATTTAACTGCCTTGGGCTGTGGGCTTGTGGCTCGTGTGTTGTGCGCTGGCTGTGTGGTTCTGTGAGCAGGAGCAATCGAACACGATTCATAAACCAAAGATGTATTATGTCTAAAAATGCCTGTAATATTTTATCCATGTGAGTTTTACTACAATCAGTTGTTTTTGTAAGGTTTGCAAATACAACAATTAGGTTTTACACATAATGACAGTATAACTGCCACACCCAATCAGTAGTTTTTTACTCGATTTGACTAATATTTTTACAATCCTGAGAATGCAAAAAAAGCAATAAAAATGTATTGCAACATAATTCCTAAACCAACAATGCAAAATGTCTAAAAATACCTGTAATATTAAAACTATGTGACAATTACTGTAATCAGTTGTTTTTGAAAGATTTGCAAATACAAAAATTAGGTTTTACGCATAGACATATAACTGCCACCTAAATATGACAGTTGTTTAAAACATATCTCCTAAACCACACATGCAAAGTGGCTAATAATGCCTGGAGGAATGTATCTTTGTGAGTTTTACTAGAATAATGATCTTTTGTAAGGATTGCAAAGACACAAGTTAGTTTTTTTTACTCAATATGACAGTTTTACTGTCATACTAAATATGAAAGTTATATAAACAACTCTAAAACCAAACATGCATTATGTCTAAAAATGCCTGTAATATTGTATCCATGTGAGTATTACTAGAATCAGTTGTTTTTGTAAGGTTTGCAAATACAAAAATTAAGTTTTACTCACTATGCCAGTTATTTAAACATAACTCCTAAACAACAAATGCAAAATGGCTAATAATGCCTGGAGATGTATCTTTGAGTTTTACTAAAATGTTCTTTTGTAAGGTTTGCAAAGACACAAGTTAGCTTTTTTTACTCAATATGATAGTATCACTGTCATACTAAATAAGAAAGTTGTATAAACATAATTTCAAAACTACACATGCAATCCGTCTAAAAATGCCTGTAATATTGAATCTATGTGAGTTTTACCAGAATCAGGTATTTTGGTAAGGTTTACAATTACAAAAATTAGGTTTTACTCATGACAGTATAACTGCCACATTCAATATGGCAGTTATTTAAACATAACCCCTAAACCACATGCAAAAAGGCTTATATTGCCTGGAGATGTATCTTTGTGAGTTTTACTAGAAAACATATAATTTGTAAGGTTTTTTAAAGACACAAGTTAGTTTTTTTTACTCAATATAATAGTATAACTGTCATACTAAATGTATCCATTTTCTTCCGCTTATCCGAGGTCGGGTTGCGGGGGCAGCAGCCTAAGCAGAGAAGCCCAGACTTCCCTCTCCCCAGCCACTTCGTCCAGCTCTTCTCGGGGGATCCCGAAGCGTTCCCAGGCCAGCCGGCTGACATAGTCTTCCCAATGTGTCCTGGGGCTTCCCTGTGGCCTCCTGCCGGTCGGACTTGCCCTAACGAAAAAAGCAATTAAAATGTATTCAAACACAACTCCTAAACCAAACATGTGAAATGTCTAAATGCCTGCAATATTGAATCTATATGAGTTTTACTAGAATCAGTTGTTTTTGTAAGGTTTGCAAATACAAAAATTAGGTTTAACACTTAATGACAGTATAACTGCCATACTCAATTTGACAGTTATTAAAACATAACTCCTAAACTACACATGAACATTTTCTAATAATGCATGAAGAAATGTATCTTTTGTGAGTTTTACTAGTAACATTTTCTTTTGTAAGCATTGCAAAGACACAAGTTAGTTTGTTTTACTCACTATGACTTTACTGTCACACTCAATATGACAATTATTTAAACATAAATCCTAAACCGCACATGCAAAATGGCTAATAATGCCTGTAGAAATGTATCTTTGAGTTTTACTGGGAACAATATTTTGTAAGGTTTGTAAAGACACAAGTTAGTTGTTTTTTCTTTACTCAATATGACAGTATTACTGTAATACTAAATATGAAAGTTATATAAACACAACTCCAAAACCAAACATGCATTATGTCTAAAAATGCCTGTGATATTGTATCTGAGTTTTCCTCGAATCAATTGTTTTTGTAAGGTTTGCAAATACAAAATTTAGGTTTTACTCACTATGACAGTTATTTAAACATAAATCCTAAACAACAAATGCAAATAGCTAATAATGCTTGGAGAACTGTATCTTTGTTGTAGAGAGCCTGCTGACCAACAGCATCTCTGTCTGGACTGGAGCCTGCAGTGCCTGATCAGACTGGAAGTCTCTCCAGAGAGTGGTGAGGACCGCGGAAAAGATCTTCAGGAATCCTCTTCCTCTTATCCAGGAGATCGCAAAAAGCGCTGCCTGACCAGGGCTCAGAAAATTTGCAAAGACTCCTCCCACCCCCACCAAGGACTGTTTTCATTGCTGGACTCTAGAAAGAGGTTCCGCAGACTCCGAAGCAGAACCTCCAGCTTCTTCCCTCAGGCCGTAAGACTCTTCCCTGCAAAAAATGTTCTATAGAATTTCTAAAGAATATCTCTATAGAATTTCTAATGAACTTTAGGACCGAAGTTCTATAGAATTTCTAATGAACTTTAGGACCGAAGTTCTATAGAACAGGATTCTAAAGAATGGTTCTATAGAACAGGGTTCTAAAGAATGGTTCTATAGAACAGGGTTCTAAAGAATGGTTCTATAGAACAGGGTTCTAAAGAATGGTTCTATAGAACAGGGTTCTAAAGAATGGTTCTATAGAACAGGGTTCTAAAGAATGGTTCTATAGATCTCCTCTAAAGAATAGTGCTATAGAAGAAAGTTCTAAAGAGTAGTTCTATAGAACAGGCTCCTATGGAATGGCTTTCTGTGGAATACGGTTCAGAATGATGTAGAAATGATTGGGCAGGCATTCTACAAAATCTGTGGTCTAACACTGGCAATGGAGAAAGACAAATATTGCAGTTGAATGAATGTTGACTTGTATTTATTATATACATGTAACTCAAATCTTGACGTAATAAATAAATGTCAGCAGCATAAATCAACATGATCACCGCGCTTCCCCGACTGTTAGAGACGGCTAGACGTCCAGCAGAATTTGTTTCTGAGGCCTTCTTTTTTTCCCATTTTCTGCGCAATGTTCAGTTTCACTCCAATGATTTTCTTTATCACATTTGCTTCACTTGAGGGATGGAGCTTCTTCACAAAATCTGAAAGATCAATAAAATATACCAGAATTAGTGTCTGCAGACACCAAGACACTAGCTGTCATGCAATGAGTTACACTATGGCATTTTTCAGCTCGATAAAGAGAGTGATGTCTATCATTTAATCAATGCAATGGATAGTCAACACACTGCATACATTGCATATCACGCGTTTCTATGCTGTAAGGCACTTGCACTGCTTGACGCACACAAAATCATATGTGGTGCAATCATGCCAGGCTTTACGAACTGCAACAAATCTGTATCAAATTCTGACAGTGCATGTACACTATTCATTAGCTATATAGAAAATCCATTCAGTGTGTGAAATATTTTTCAAATTATTTTCAGGATTTCACTTTCTTGTGAATCTTGTTGTGTACTTGATGGGTGTCCCCAATGGCGTTCGAACAATCACGAAAGTGCATTAATAGAATTCTAATAAAAATATTTAACTTCAATCTGATTGAAACCATATCCACATCGGGAAGGGGATCTGACACATTCCCTATCTAAAAGTCGTTCACTTCTCAACTTGCAGCAGAACTCACGGAAATTCCCGACGCTAGTTGTTAAATAGTAAGGCGGAGAATGCCGATATAAGATATCAAACGAGAAAAAGGTGTAGATATCCGTGCGCTGCGGTTTTTGCTTTGTCACTTGATGTTGGTTTCCGACGAGATCAAAGCTAATGTGACCACCCATGCCTATAAATCTGTCAAAACGAACATCTCGCAGTCAATTCATGGACCAAGCAGACTGGAAGCTATGGATATCTATACTTCATGCCAAACGATCACGGAACGACTTGGAGATAGGAAAAGGGTCAGATCCACTTCCCTGATGTGGATATGGTTTTAATCAGATTGATTTAACTTATACTCACCAATAATAGCAGACACTTTCTTGTCATCCAGTTTTGGTTTCTCATGCTTATCCTTAAAAGCATTGGATTTTTTTCCTGTCAAGCTGCTGTTGGCCAGCTCCTCTCTGGCAGAGCGACAGCAGGACGTCGAGCTGATAGTATTGTTGCCTGACGTGATAAGTCGTCCATCTTCATTAGCAGGCCAGGAAGTCCTTTAATAGAAAAAAGTACATTGTGATGCAGACACAATAAAAAAAAAATACATTAATAACATGAAGCTGGCGATATCCAAACCGCTCGGCTCTAACCCCAGCTATCATAATGTAAGGGTATTTTGATAGGAATCTTGTTCAAGTCAAGGGAAACATGGTAAGGAAGCAATCAAAGATGAAAAATATATATAACCATATATATTAATTCATCCTGACCACGCGAAGATTTAATATTTGTCGGTCAAGTATTAATCAGATATCCAGCTGAGACAAAATATCAAGAAGGAAGGGACGTAACTCTTGCTAATATAAGAGAAACACACAAAAACGGACGGACAGACAGACAAACAAACAAGTACCATATGTCCTCCCCTTATTTAGAGGGGAGGACATCACAACTTAGGATGTTGTATATGCAACAGTTCTGAAATTATCCCAAATCATAAATGGATTTTTATTGGAAAAAAGGGGCATAACTCTGGAAAATATTGTCCGAGACGACTCATTTTCGATAGGCTTCTTGTTACACTAAGATAAATAGATGTAACAAGTTTGGTTTCCGTACATGAAACGATTCTGTAAATATTGCGGTGACGGATGGACAGCCGTACATGACGACAATACCCGTAGGCCAAAGTTAGATGAAAATACAGTAATAAGAAAGTTATTTCATACATCGACATGTAAGCATATTTTCCATCAACCTATGATAATTACAATAACATACTTCTAGAATAAGAAAACCTACCTTCAACAACCCTCAATGCATCTCGAAGGGATTTGTTTTCCTCTCTCAACTGGAGGACTTCCTTCTTCAGGGATTCCATTTCTGTACATGTATCTTTCGGTGAAGTTCTTCCCAGCTGAAAATGTCAAAATAGTAAATCAAATGAAATAATTTGTATTATGATTAATTTGGGCGCTCATATGTTTTCCGGAAGCAATTTGTCCTGGATACGGCCCTGACAGCACCATATAAGTTTTACATGTATAAGCAACCTTGTAGGCACATTAATTTGAATATGCTACATGTACATGTAGCAGTAAGCCATTCACACAGTAGGCACTGTTCATCAGGTATTTGTAGTGTTATTTTCATATAAGTAAAAGTATAAACTTGTGTTTTAAACCAGTTGCCAGGGATGCAATTTTTACGTACTCGATTTCAAATGAATGCTAGGCACTTGTGATTGTTTGCCTCGAGAGGGTGCTTTGATTAACCAATAAAATCCTATTCTATTCTATTCATGTACTCACAGCAGCAAGTTGGGCCTTCAATTGTGCCCGAGCATCATATCCCACAGCTGTACGGCTTACTTTCCTCTTTTTCTTCTGAAAAATCAAGATTAACAAGAAAACGTGTTCAGTTCTTTTATATGCCATTGAAGTGAAGAAATATGTTTGCAGAAATGATAGATTTTCGAGTACATGCAGAAAGTCTGTCAACACCTCAATTTGTCTTGAATATTATTCTGTCTGAGTTGGTCGAATTGAATCAAAATATTCAATAACTTTAAAGCCTACAATGAAACATGATTTGATTAACTTTTATGATAAAGAAAAACTGACAAGGTACTTCAAAAGTATGGGATTGAATCCTACAAAACCTCACACAGTTGAAACACCACTGAAATAGTGAGTGAGTGAATTAACGTTTAACGTTGCTTTCAACACTATTTCGGTCATATCGCGACAACACCACTGAAATAAAAGTACCTGCTGTCTGTCAGATAGAGTCTCCTCAACACTTTCATCCTTGCTCTCACTGTCTGATGACCAAGACTTTGGCTGTTTGTTTCTCTTGCCTCTGCCATATTCCAAATCACCAGTAAGGGGTACATCCTTGCCATCCTGAGCGGCTTTCAAATATGGCGTCAGTTCACGTGTGTCTTCTGTGTAAAAACAAATATGTGCCACATTAAGCTAAATTAAACTGTACAGTTAGTCATACATTTCAGCAGCAGATTGTTATCACTAAATTACTTTGGTATACCTACAGTTCTGATGATTCAGAAATTCACCTCAGCGAGAAACAAATTTCACCTTACTTTCCCTTATTTACAGGCTTACAGCCATATTAAAAAATTGTCAAGGTTAAGTCTGTACTATCATGACAATCACCTCAGCATTGCAGATTGAAACATTCAGTATACCAGGGCTGCACTGATGAGAAATTACTATCAATCATGGAAGAAAAAAAATTATATTAATTAAATTTAACTTTACATAAACAAAGTCGAAAGTTCAAGGTGTAAAATCAGAAGTACATTAAATATATCTATATTAAATATATCTATATTTATATGTACTTCTGGTAAAACGTATACTTTTTACTGAATTGAATTGAAAAGTTTTCAACTGTTTATTAATTACCACCAAATCTCAGAATTCTTGCCACGTATTTGGTTTGTGACTGCTTCCTTCCTCCTGCTTTGTTGAGTGGCCATGGAACTTGGACTTCTTCATCACTGTCCCAATTTTCTCCATTCATCTTCTCTCGAGAACCGCGTGGTTAATATACTATATTTCGTCTCGATGATCATCCTCCCCTTGCTTCCGTTTGGCGACCTGACTGGGGGCCAAACTCCTTCTCTGTGTGATCACACAAGCCTGACGTTACAAACAATGGAGGGATGATAATAATAATAATAATAATAATAATAAATTAGGCTAGTTTTGCTAGCTCACCATTTCCGCCCGTGCCTCGAAGCTGCTGTTTGGCTCAACGTTAGCCCGCTTGTGACGTCTCGCATCGCGCCTAGAAGACCCTAAACCTAAATGTGATGTTTAAGCCAACAAAGTTACCGTCAATGAACTCCGACGTGACTTGGGCAGCTTAGAAAGAGCGAGTGAAGTCAACATGGACGTTGTGGCCGCCATCACCAACTCAAACTGCCCGCGAAATCTGCTTTGCAACTACGGCAAGCGCGAAGGGGAAAAATAAATAATTTAAAAAAAAAAAGTTGATTTGAAACATATTCGCACTTATTAGTGTCGGATATGAGAAACATTGATACAACGCGATTATTACCAACTATACATGAATTTGGTTGTGATTGCAGCCTTAAAACAGTTTTGTTATTTTATAACAAAACGAGAGCAGTTCTATCTATCGTGTTTGGGGGGGGTGGGGGGGGGGGGTTTGTAATGTTACGGCGGGAAAAGTAGTAAACTAAATATAACATTGAACCATGCTTTTGAAAATGTATACATTTAAATCCTGGCAAATACTGACTTTTAACAATATAAATTGTTACTTACATGAGTTCGGTAAAGTGTTTTCCTATTGGGCTCCGTGAAGAAACGTGTCTGGGCTTGTTCTTCCACAGCTGCATGCAGGTACGTGGGCGGGTCCTGACGTTTTAGGTCTGATTTAAACCTTTGAACTGAGTTTTGCTAAATCAATTTATGTTGGAAGTCCAATAAAATTAATTTTATCACATAAAAAAGTAAGTTACGAAAATATTCACACTTTTTACTTATAGATAACTCAAAAACTCTAAAAATAAAAATAAATTGATTTATTGGAATAAATATACTTTTAAAAATAAAGTCTGCCGAATTAAGTTCTGGGTGTCCGCCTTGAAATGACACCTCACAATTTTAAATGATACAAAATTAACATTTTCATAATTGAGGGAGACATCCTGCATTGTTCAAAAAACAAGCTCAAGTCTGGTGAATCAACTTAATGAGATTAATCAATGCTATGGTGATAGCGCTGCTGCCATTTTATAGAATTTTATTCCATGGAACAATCTATAGACCTTTCAGCAGATAAAGGATAATGTCTATAGAATTTCTGTTAGACATTCTATAGAATGCCCAGTTCTATAGAACAATCTATGGACTTTTCATCAGATAATGTAATGTCTATAGAATTTCTATAGGATATTCTATAGAATTCCCAGCTCTATAGAACAGTGAAAAGACCTTCCAGCACATGAAGCTGATGTCTATAGAATTTCTATAGAATTTTGAATACATATTCTATAGAATCTTCAGTTCTAAAGAAATTCCGACGAAATTCTATAGCGTTCTATATATTTCTATAGAGATTCTATAGAACATTTTTTGCAGGGTTGAACGCATTATAATTAAATTATCCCCTCAACTCCCCTCAAAATGGATTAACTCGCTGGAATAAACAAAAAACAATATAACATACACACTGAAAAAAGTGACTTTTTGGTGCTGTAAACTCTATTAGAGTAACTGTCATAATTTATACCTAATATTTTTAACATTCAGTAAGAACTAGAGTTTTTTAAGTAAAATTAAACATTTCATTAACGTAATACATGAATTATGGGGGAAGAGTAAGTTTTACTTATGTTTCCTCATACTATTTAAATGTTTAATTGTTGTACGTACATAAACCTAAAAATATTAAATAAACTTTACTCTGAAAATCTAGTGTTTTGAAACGCATGCACGACGACGCATGCGCACAGCACAACAGGCTCCGGCCGTTAGGATCTCTTCACAGAGCACTGCAAGGTGTATTGTAGCGCCAGCAAGTCATCCCACAGGTAAGTTATTACGTTCTGTTTTAAATTTGTGATAATATACGTCTGCATGTAGTTTGACGCAAGATATGTAACTGCTCATAAGTTAATTAAGTTAAGTTAAGTAAGTAAGTTCAGTAAAAAAATTAGCATAACGCTACATTGGTCCGTGCTGGCCTGTAGTGGGAGGGCTACAGTTTTTCCTGATAAAAACTAAAGTTAACTAAATAAAGTTAGGATATTAAAAAACCACCAACCTAACGGTATAACTTTTATCAACTGACGTCAACATAGTAGAACATGGTATTGTTCTCTGTAAAACTTTTGGCGGCGACACTGAAGTAACGTTAACGTTAGTGAATTACTGTTAATTAATGTGCTTTGGGAATGAGGGCAATACTGCTGAATGTTTGGGAGAAATGCCCAAGAATAGGTTTTTAAAACACACATTTACTGTCAGAAGCGCCAGAGGTCTTTGAGAGCATCAGCTTGCGATTACAAAGAGACTTCGCTGGCAGTTTTCTTTCCTTTCCTTTTTTTTGACAAGAAGCTAGCTATCGGTGTGAAGCCCACAGCAACATGTTTTTGTAATTCAATGAAAGAATGGATTGTTCATTACAACTTCTACTCGCAAATAAATCTGTCATGTGTTAAATGTTTTATTTAGCTAGACAAAACAAAATGTTCATTAATGTTTATGATGTAGTTTATTTCTTATTGAAATATTTTTCCATCAACAGGAAGCAAATCAGAACAGAACATTATTCTCATAATTCAGGCAAGTAGAAAATAATGTATGCATTATATTGCTTTGTTATTTTCCCTTATTCATCCATCATAATGTAATATTAAAATTGTGGCTGAATATTTTAGACCATTGTTTTAATACCACAAATTGTGTCTCTTCATTTTCAGGGTGCCCTTTGGAGGAGCCAGTGGACTTTGTGCAAGGGAGGTGCCGTGGGGATCAAGATGAGGCCGCTCCTGGACAGACTGAGTCAGGTGTGCTTGTTTTGCTTGTTCATACAGTATGTTTTACAGGGAGCTGGACCTACTTTTTTTCTCACTCACAGACACATACAGTATACACATACAGGACAAGCCTCACACTTGGTAGATTCCATGCCCTTGCACGCTCTGGGTCCATGCACTTAAAACACGAGCAAATATATGCACTTGTGTTTTCACTTGACAGTTCATTGTGTATGTATAATGGTTATGTTCATGTTCTTAATCTGTTCACAGAAACAGAGCATTGAGATGAGGCGTGAAACCTTATACTGTACCTTGGCGAGAAGGAAGAGGAACTTTTTGAAGACTGCTTGGTATAGCATTATTTTAATCATTTAAAAATATTGTTTAATGACACAGGTTAATTTAATGTTAAAGTTAAGAGGAAAGCAGACAAAGGAACATATATTCTTGTGTTCATTCTTCCCTGATAATGAAGTCACTTTGACTGATTCATGCAGTTCTATTATTTGTTTCTCAATAACATTCTTCTTTTTTGTTGTAAATTGTATGCAGGAGGACAGCCGGAGTGATGTCAGTAACCACATCCTCAAAATACTCGTCGTCCACGGTGCTGATGAGGATCCAGTTGATGTCTCCATCCTTGTGGAAGGCCATGAGATTTTGCCAGGGTGCAACAGTACTGCGAAAGCTTGCTCACTGCTCATGGGACTGATTTATGCCCTGAACTTGGCATACCCTCCCACTTTGCGCTACACTTTTGAAGTCTTCCAAAAACTCATGCTGTAGCTGGATGGATTCAAACTGTCCCCACAAGTAAACACCTTGAAGTTGAAGTTGCTTTCCTAAATGCATGTCATGATTTTGTCATCCTAGAGGAGGAAATTGACATCATTTATGGACCCTTGTTGAGGACGTAGCATCATGCATGGACTCTTGTGAAGAAATGCCAAGAATTAGCACTGAGTTCCAGTTCATCTTGGTTTACTAGTGGGTTGCCTGTCATAAATGTTTTTCATTTTTTTGTCAAATAAGGTATCTGTTAATGACAGTAAAGATTGTATCCTTCAACAAGAATGGTTAGACACCTTAAGCTGTTTATTTTTAGTTGATTTTATTTCATTAATGTTTTAATTGCATACTTAAAAGTGCACTAGTCAGAGGACTGGTTTAAATGTTGAAATTGCACTTTTTCAGTGTAGTTTGTAAGATTTTAATTGCATATTTGAGAAGTGACTGTTACCAGATCTATGTTGGATTTGGTGTATAATGTGTAATGCTGTGTATTTGTTGTTTACCAGTCATACCAACCTTTGGATATTTTCTTTAAAAAATATACTATTACTATTTACTTTGAATACCTTTTGCTGGAGATACATCTTTAATTTACTGTTAGTACAAATTCTAATGCAGTACAATATGATGCACTTTTACTATTAACGCAGTACTTGTACAGTACATTCTGTTTTCCCCTCCATTTAAATAGGGGTATACATAATCCATACACCACTGCTCAAAGTTTAAGAGGCGGTTTCTGTCCTGACCCTCTCCCAGAAGTTGTTGAGTATTATATTTCTGCAATGAATGTAGAAACTCTGTTTCAGAGGGTTGTAAGATTGAACTAAAAAGAAACTGTTTAATTGCATTGTAATTTAGTTGTGTGATATGTGATACATATACGGTATATTAAATGCATAGAGTATTGGTTAAATTTATTTGGTAACATTTATCAAAAGAAAACTGGCAATGATTACCTAATTTTAGTGAGTAATGTAAAGTAATGCAACCAAGTAAATTAAAATGTCAAGCACAAGAAAATAATTAAAATCTACTGAATTACTTCATAACAGCAAATACTACAGATATATAAAATTTACTTAAAATTTTGAGTAAAATGATGTTCCTGCCGATGAAAAACAAGTAGACTTTACTTAATTTGTTTAAATAAATATAACTTAAAACTTGGATGTAATTAAGTAACTGTTACTTAATATCTTCACAACTGTTATGTTATATGGTAAGTAGAATTTACTTGATACTGGCAAGTGAGTGTTACTTGATATTGCAGCATTAAATTTTACTTAAATCATTTGCGTGCAAATACTTACAATAATTTTTTTAAGTAAATCTTATGAGTTATTTTTTTCAGTGCACCCATAAACGTGGGCGCATGTGGAAAAAGTGCAATATATTTATCTGCACAGTAATCTTTTTATTTATTTATATGTATTTAAGTATATTTATTTATATTATATAAATATTTATATATTATTTTTATTTATTTATAAATGCACCTTATTGCTTTTTTATCCTGCACTACCATGAGCTTATGTAACGAAATTGTGTTATCTATGCTGTAAAGTTCAAATTTGAATGACAATAAAAAGAAAGTCTAAGTCTTTACCAGAATAATGATCTTTTGTAAGGTTTGCAAAGACGCAAGTTATTTGTTTTTTTTACTCAATATGACAGTATAACTGTCATACTAAATATGAAAGTTGTAAAAACATAACTCCAAAACCAAACAAGCAATCCGTCTAAAAATGCATGTAATATTCAATCTATGTGAGTTTTACCAGAATCAGGTATTTTGGTAAGGTTTACAATTACAAAAATTAGGTTTTACTCATGACAGTATACCTGCCACATTCAATTTGACATTTATTTAAACATAACTCCTAAACCACACATGCACAATGGCTAATAATACCTGGGGAAATGTCTCTTTGTGAGTTTTACTAGAAAAAATATATTGTGTAAGGTTTGTAAAGACACAAGTTAGTTTTTTTTACTCAATATAACAGTATAGCTGTCATACTATATATAAATAAATAAATAAATGGGTTGTACTTGTACAGCGCTTTTCTACCTTCAAGGTACTCCAAGCGCTTTGACACTACTTCCACATTTACCCATTCACACACTGATGGAGGGAGCTGCCATGCAAGGCGCTAACCAGCACCCATCAGGAGCAAGGGTGAAGTGTCTTGTTCAGGACACAACGGACATGACGAGGTTGGTACTAGGTGGGGATTGAACCTGGGACCCTCGGGTCGCGCACGGCCATTCTTCCACTGCGCCAAACATTACTCCAAAACCAATGTCTAAAAATGCCTGTAATATTGTATCTGTGTGAGTTTTACTAGAATCAGTTGTTTTTGTAAGGTTTTCAAATACCAAAATTAGGTTTTATTTACTTTGACTGTTATTTAAACATAACTCCTAAACAACAAATGCAAAATAGCTAATAATGCTTGGAGAGATGTATCGTTGTTATAGCGAGCCTGCTGACCAACAGTATCTCTGTCTGGACTGGAGCCTGCAGTGCCTCAGACTGGAAGTATCTCCAGAGAGTGGTGAGGACGGCGGAAAAGATCATCAGGACTCCTCTTCCTCCTATCCAGGAGATCGCAAAAAGTGCTGCCTGACCAGGGCTCAGAAAATTTGCAAAGACTCCTCCCACCCCCACCAAGGACAGTTTTCACTGCTGGACTCTAGAAAGAGGTTCCGCAGCCTCCGAAGCAGAACCTCCAGCTTCTGTAGCAGCTTCTTCCCTCAGGCCGTAAGACTCTTGAACGCATCATAATTAAATTATCTCCTCAACTCCCCTCAAAATGAATTAACTCGCTGGAATGAAATAAACAATATAACATACACCCATAAACGTGGGCGCATGTGAAAAAAGTGCAATATATTTATCTGCACAGTAATCTATTTATCTATTTATATATATTTATATATATTTATTTATTATATATATATATATGTATATATATATATATATATATATATATAGTATTTATATATTATTTATATATATTTATTTATCGAAATATGCACCTTATTGCTTTTTTATCCTGCACTACGACATTTCGTTCTTATCTGTGCTGTAAAGTTCAAATTTGAATGACAATAAAAAGAAAGTCTAAGTCTAAGTCTTTACTAGAATAACGATCTTTTGTAAGGTTTGCAAAGACACAAGTTAGGTTTTTTTTTACTCAATGGTAATATACAGTAAAACTGTCATACTAAATATGAAAGTTGTATAATCAAAACTCCAAAACCAAACATGCAATCCGTCTAAAAATGCATGTAATAATGAATCGATGTGAGTTTTACCAGAATCAGGTATTTTGGTAAGGTTTACAATTACAAAATTTAGGTTTCACTCATAATGACAGTATAACTGCCACATTCAATTTGACATCTATTTAAACATAACTCCTAAACCACAAATGCACAATGGCTATTAATGCCTGGAGAAATGTCTCTTTGTGAGTTTTACTGGAAAAAAAATATTTCGTAATGTTTGTACCGACACAAGTTAGTTTTTTTTACTCAATATGACAGTGTTACTGTCATACTAAATATGGAAGTTATATAAACATAACTCCAAAACCAAACATGCATTATCTCTAAAAATGCCTGTAATTTTGTATCCATGTGAGTTTTACTAGAATCAGTTGTTTTTGTAAGGTTTGCAAATACAAAATATGGGTTTTACTCACAGTATACTGTCACACTCAATCTGACAGTTATTTAAACATAACTCCTAAACCACACATGCCAAATGGCTAATAATGCCTGGAGAAATGTCTCTTTGTGAGATTTGCAGGAAAAAAAATATTTTGTAAGGTTTGTAAAGACACAAGTTAGTTTTTATTACTCAATATGACAGTATTACTGTAATACTAAATATGAAAGTTATATAAACACAACTCCAAAATCAAACATGCATCATGTCTAAAAATGCCTGCAATATTGCATCCATGTGAGTTTTACTAGAATCAGTTGTTTTTGTAAGGTTTTTGCAAATACAAAAATTAGGTTTTACTCACTATGACAGTTATTTAAACATAACTCCTAAACAACAAATGCAAAATGACTAAAAATGCTTGGAGAAATGTATCTTTGTTAGATTAACTAAAACAATGATCTTTTTTATGGTTTGCAAAGAAACACATTTTAGTTTTTTGTACTCAATATGATAGTATAACTGTTATACTAAATATGAAAGTTGTATAAACATAACCCCAAAACCAAACATGTAATCTGTCTAAAAATGCCTGTAATATTGAATATTTGTGAGTTTTACCAGAATCAGGTATTTTGGTAAGGTTTACAATTACAAAAATTAGGTCATGATGACAGTATTACTGCCACATTCAATATGACAGTTATTTAAACATAACTCCTAAACCACACATGCAAAATGGCTAATAATGCCTGTAGATATGTATCTTTGTGAGTTTTACTAGAAAAAATATATTTTGTAAGTTAGTTTTTTTTACTTAATATGACAGTATAACTGTCATACTAAATCCATCCATTTTCTTCCGCTTATCCGAGGTCCGGTTGCAGGGGCAGCAGCCTAAGCAGAGAAGCCCGGACTTCCCTATCCCCAACCACTTCGTCCAGCTCATCTCGGGGGATCCCGAGGCGTTCGACAGCCCAGCCAGGAGACATAGTCTTCCCAATGTGTCCTGGGTCTTCCCCGCGGCCTCCTGCCCGTCGGACTTGCCCTAATGAAAAAAGCAATACAAATGTATTCAAACACAACTCTAAACCAAACATGTAAAATGTCTAAAAATGCCTGTAATATTGAATCTATGTGAGTTTTACCAGAATCAGGTATTGTGGTAAGGTTAACATTTACAAAAATTAGGTTTTACTCATAATAACAGTATAACTGCCACATTCAATTTGACATTTATTTAAACATAACTCCTAAACCACATGTGCACAATGGCTAATAATGCCTGGAGAAATGTCTCTTTGTGAGTTTTACTGGAAAAAAAAATATTTTTTAAGGTTTGTACAGATACAAGTTAGTTTTTTTTATTCAATATGACAGTATTACTGTCATACAAAATATGAAAAATATATAAACATTACTACAAAACCAAACATGCATTATGTCTAAAAATGCCCGTAATCAGGGCCGGCCCGTGGCATAGGCCGTATAGGCAAATGCTAAGGGCGCCGTCCATCAGGGGGCGCCACGCCAGTGCCACAAATGTTGGAGAAAAAAAAAAAAAAAAAAAAGTTGATACTATTATTTCTAAATACAAAAAATAATCCCACGTTAATTAAAATGCAAATTAAAGCCTATTTAATAGAAATATTATTTGTTACAACATTACGCCCCCCCCCCCCTTCCCCCCGCACGGCCCCCCCCCCTTTCCCGTATCATGACTCTTTTTGGACGTCACCACATCAAAAAATCAACACAAGATGTCAAAACGGCCAAAACTGTCAGGTGCCCAGGGAAGAAAAAAGAGAAAAGAAGAGGAGGAGAAACGAGAAAAGACAGAGGTAGCAGGTAGGTAACGTTAGCCTACATGAAATTTTTTGTCTGTTACAGAATGTGATAGTAACCTGGCTTTTTAGCATTAAGCTAATGTTACATGATTCGGCAATTGCTAATCAATAAATAGCTAGTTCTGTTTTAACGTCGGGTTAATATTGTGGAGGGGGCTAAATTGTTATGGAAAATAATAATGTAACGTTAGGTAATTACAGTACTCCCACCTTACATTCCTCAGGGACATTTGTATTAGATCTTTTAAGCAGGTGTTTTTGTTTACATTGTTATTGCCTTCTGGTTAGCTAATGTTTGCCCTGCAGGTAATAGTCACTTTTCCACCCCTTTATATATTAGGTATAGTTGTAAGCAGAGGTGGCTAGAGTAGCCAGAAATTGTACTCAAGTAAGAGTACTGTTACTTTAGAGATTTATTACTCAAGTAAAAGTAAGGAGTAGTCACCCAAATATTTACTTGAGTAAAAGTAAAAAGTATGTTGTGAAAAAACTACTCAAGTACTGAGTAACTGATGAGTAACATACACATACACACACACATATATATATATATATATATATATATATATATATATATATACACATACATATACATTGATATATACAGTATATAATTTATATGTATTTATTTTGCTGTTTTTGTTTACATGTTAAAGATGTTTTAATGAATAAACATGCATGTTTAACATATAGATTATTTTCTTTCATGCAGACTAGAATATAAGTTGGTGTATTACCTGATTCTGATGACTTGCGTTGACTGTAATCAGACAGTAGTGATGATAACGTCCACGTTTTCAAATGGAGGAGAAGAAAAGTTCCTCCTTTCTGTCTAATACCACATGAAAGTGGTTGGTTTTTGGCACCTTGTTTGTCCAGCTTCCATATTCGTTTTTATACACTTTACAAGAAATATATTGGCGTCAAACTCCGTAGCTTGCTAGCTTGTTTGCGCTGGCTTTCGGAGACTCTTGTTTTGAAAGCGCAGGCGCGATGGAGCGGCACTTTTATTGTGAAGACAGGAACGTCCTCATGTGCGGTCAGTCTTGAGGCTTTTGACGGGATGTACGGTTGAAATAAAAAAAGTATATTTTTTCCTTCACACTTTTGATTGATTGATTGGAACTTTTATGATTAGATTGCACAGTACAATAAATATTCCGTACAATTGACCACTAAATGGTATCACCCCAATAAGTTTTTCAACTTGTTTAAGTCAGGTCATGTGACCGCCTGGCTCTGTTTGATTGGTCCAACGTCACCAGTGACTGCATCTGATTGGTGGAACGAAGTGAAACGTCACCAGGAAGGCAGGCACTTTGAAGGTCTGTCTGACAGACCAAAACAAACAAAGCGTGCATTAACAGATCGATACAAATTAGTAGCGAGTAGCGAGCTGAATGTAGATAAAAGTAGCGGAGTAAAAGTAGCGTTCCTTCTCTATAAATATACTTAAGTAAAAGTAAAAGTATGTTGCATTAAAACTACTCTTAGAAGTACAATTTATCCCAAAATTTACTCAAGTAGATGTAACAGAGTAAATGTAGCGCGTTACTACCCACCTCTGGTTGTAAGTAAAAAAAAAGGTCAAAGACAAAGCTATTCGGTTTCTTGTGAGTATATACACTTCACTGCCGATGTGGGGGGGCGCCACCTAAAATCTTGCCTAGGGCGCCAGATTGGTTAGGGCCGGGCCTGCCCGTAATATTGTATCCATGTGAGTTTTAGTAGAATCATTTGTTTTCATAAGGTTTGCAATTACAAAATATGTGTTTTACTCACTATGACAGTATACTGTCACACTCAATTTGACGATTATTTAAACATAAGTCCTAAACCACACATGCAAAATGGCTAATAATGCCTTGAGTTATGTATCTTTGTGAGTTTTACTAGAAAAAATATATTTTGTAATGTTTGCAAATACCCAAGTTATTTTTTTACTTAATATGACAGTATAACTGTCATACTAAATCCATCCATTTTCTTCCTGCTTATCCGAGGTCAGGTTGCGGGGGCAGCAGCCTAAGCAGAGAAGCCCAGACTTTCCTCTCCCCAGCCACTTTGTCCAGCTCTTCTCGGGGGATCCCGAGGCATTTACAGGCCAGCCAGGAGACATAAATAGATAGATACATAGATAGTACTTGATTGATTCCTTCAGGAGAGTTCCCTCAGGAAAATTTAAATTCCAGCAGTAGTGTACAAAATTGTAAAAAGTGAAAAGTAAATAATGGGGGTATAAATTGAAACAAAATAGAAACATATTACAATAGAATAAAAATAAAAAGCAACAATGAGAATAAAAAATAAAAAATGCATTCAAACACAAGGACAGCCGCCTCAGGAAGTACAGCTCTGTCCTTTCCTGTACAAGTGGTCTATGTTAACAGTCCAGTCCAGTTTATTGTCCACCCACACCCCAAGGTACTTGAATGATAGTCTTCCCAATGTGTCCTGGGTCTTCCCCGTGGCCTCCTGCCGGTCGGCCTTGCCCTAACGAAAATAACAATAAAAAATGTATTCAAACACAACTCCTAAACCAAACATGTAAAATGTCTAAAAATGCCTGTAAAATTGAATCTATGTTTTACTAGAATCAGTTGTTTTTATAAGGTTTGCAAATACAAAATTAAGTTTTACACATAATGACAGTATAACTGCCACACTCAATATGACAGTTATTTAAACATAATTCCTAAACCACACATGAAAAATGTCTAATAATGCGTGAAGAAATGTATCTTTGTGATTTTTATTAGAAACGTTTTCTTTTGTGAGGTTTGCAAAGACAAAAGTTAGTTTTTTTACTCAATATGACAGTGTAACTGCCACACTCACTATGACAGTTATTTAAACATAACTCCTAAACTCATACTTGCCAACATTGAGACCTCCGATTTCAGGAGGTGGGGGTGGGGAAGGCATGGTCGGGGGTGGGGTGGGGGCGTGGTTGGGGGTGTGGTTAAGAGGGGAGGAGTATATTTAGAGCTAGAATTCACCAAGTCAAGTATTTCATATATTTATATATACATATATATATATATATATATATATATATATATATATATATATATATATATATATATATATATATATATATATATATATATATACATATATATATATAAATATATACACACACATATATAAAAAAAACTTGACTTTCAGTGAATTCTAGCTATATATATATATATATATATATATGTATGTGTGGGGAAAAAAATCACAAGACTACTTCATCTCTACAGGCCTGTTTCATGAGGGGTTCCCTCAATCATCAGGAGATATAAGACATATATATATATATATATATATATATATATATATATATATATATATATATATATATATATATATATATATATATATATATATATATATATATAAAATAAATACTTGAATTTCAGTTTTCATTTATTTACACATATACACACACATAACACTCATCTACTCATTGTTGAGTTAAGGGTTGAATTGTCCATCCTTGTTCTATTCTCTGTCACTATTTTTATAACCATGCTGAACACCCTCTCTGATGATGCATTGCTGTGTGGCACGCACAAAAGTGCTTTCATCAAATGCACGAGAGTCTGGAATTTTCCATCCCTCCCGAGCATGGCCAAAACCGGTCAATCTTTGCTTCCTGAGGAAGATCTTCACTGCCAAGCACTTGGTATTCCACTACTTCTTCTATCCAGGTCCAATCGCAGCTGCGGCTTGGAACTTATAAGCGTGTTTCTTCATCTTACTCGTCGTCGGCGTCGCCATGGCTGTATCTTCCGCGTTCTTCTGCTTTGTCTCCTTGTTGTGTGCGCAGTTGTGCACTGCATTCTCTAAAAGCCCTGGATGTTATTGTCACATATGCATGTACAGTAGATGGCAGTATTGCCCTGTTTAAAGAGTGTCACAACATTGCTGTTTACGGCAGACAAACTGCTTTACGGTAGACGAAAACGTGACTGCTGTTGTTTTGTGTTGTTACCGTGCTGGGAGGACGTTAATGAAACTACCTAACAATAAACCCACATAAGAAACCAAGAACTCGCCCTCGATCATTCTACAGTTATAACGTGATTGGGCAGGCATGCTGTTTATATCGTGGGAAAGCAGACGTGAATACAGGCTGTCCTCACTCAGATCAGCCTGAATTTCGGGAGATTTTCGGGAGAAAATTTGTCCCGGGAGGTTTTCGTGAGAGGCGCTGAATTTCGGGAGTCTCCTGGAAAATCCAGGAGTATTGGCAAGTATGCCTAAACTACACATAAAAAATGCCTAATAATGCCTGAAATAAGGCATTCTTGTGAGTTTTACTCGAAACATATGCTTTTTTAAGGCTTGCAAACACAAAAAGTATTTGGTTTCCTCTATATGACAGTAAAGTTCTTAAAATCCTGAGATAATGCGAAATAAGCAAAAACAATGTATTCCATCATAATTCCTACACCAAATAAGCAAAATGTCTAAAAATGCCTGTAATATTGAATCTGTGTGAGTTTTACTAAAATCAGTTGTTTTGGTAAGGTTTACAAATACAAAAATGAGGTTTTACTCTTTATGACAGTTATTTAAACATAACTCCATCCATCCAGCCATCCATTTTCTTCCGCTTATCCGAGGTCGGGTTGCGGGGGCTGCAGCCTAAGCAGGGAAGCCCAAACTTTCCTCTCCCCAGCCACTTCGTCCAGCTCCTCCCGGGGAGGAAACTCATTTCGGCCGCTTGTAACCGTGATTTTGTCCTTTCGGCCATGATACAAAGCTCATGACCATAGGTCAGGATGGGAACGTAGATCGACCGGTAAATCGAGAGCTTTGCCTTCCGGCTCAGCTCCTTCTTCACCACAACGGATCAATACAGCGTCCGCATTACTGAAGACGCCGCACCGATCCGCCTGTCGATCTCACGATCCACTCTTCCCTCACTCGTGAACAAGACTCTGAGGTCCTTGAACTCCTCCACTTGGGGCAAGATCTCCTCCCCAACCCGGAGATGGCACTCCACCCTTTTCCGGGCGAGAACCATGGACTCAGACTTGGAGGTGCTGATTCACATCCCAGTCACTTCACACTCGTCTGCGAACCGATCCAGTGAGGGTTGAAGATCTTGGCCAGATTAAGCCATCAGGACCACATCATCTGCAAATAGCAGAGACCTAATCCAACACCAAACCGGATCCCCTCAACGCCCTGACTGCGCCTAGAAATTCTGTCCATAAAGGTTATGAACAGAATCGGTGACAAAGGGCAGCCTTGGCGGAGTCCAACCCTCACTGGAAACGGGTCCGACTTACTGCCGGCAATGCGGACCAAGCTCTGACTCTTGCAAAGGGAGCGAACCGCCACAATAAGACAGTCCGTTACCCCATACTCTCTAAGCACTCCCCACAGGACTTCCAGGGGTAGATGGTCGAATGCCTTCTCCAAGTCCATAAAGCACATGTAGACTGGTTGGGCAAACTCCCATGCACCCTCAAGGACCCTGTAGAGAGTATAAAGCTGGTCCGCAGTTCCACGACCAGGACGTAAACCACACTGTTCCTCCTGAATCCGAGGTTCGACTATCCGGCGTAGCCTCTTCTCCAGTACACATGAATAGACCTTACCGGGAAGACTGAGGAGTGTGATCTCACGATTGTTGAAACACACCCTCTGGTTCCCCTTCTTAAAGAGAGGAACCACCACCCCGGTCTCCCAATCCAGAAGTACCGCCCCCGATGTCCACGCGATGTTGCAGAGTCTTGTCAACCAAGACAGCCCCACAGCATCCAGAGCCTTAAGGAACTCCGGACGGATCTCATCCACCCCCAGGGCGTTGCCATTGAGGAGCTTTTTAACTACCTTGGCATCCTCAGCCCCAGAAATAGGAGAGCCCACCACAGATTCCCCAGGCAATGCTTCCGCATAGGAAGACATGTTGGTGGGATTAAGGAGGTCTTCGAAGTATTCCCTCCACCGATCAATAACAGCTGCAGTAGAGGTCAGCAGCGCACCATCCTCACCATACACGGTGTTACAGTGCACTGCTGCCCCCCCCTTGAGCCGGCGGATGGTGGTCCAGAATCGCTTCGAAGCCGTCTGGAAGTCGTTTTCCATGGCTTCTCCAAACTCCTCCCATGTCCGAGTTTTTGCCTCTGCGACCGCTGAAGCCGCACTTCGCTTGGCCTGTCGGCTGCCTCTGGAGTCCCATGAGCCAAAAGGACCCGATAGGCTCTTTCTTCAGCTTGACGGCATCCCTCACTGCTGGTGTCCACCAGCGGGTTCTAGAGTTTGGTGCCACGACAGGCACCAAACTCCTTGCGGCCACAGCTCCAATCAGCCGGCTCGACAAGAGAGGCACGGAACATGGTCCACTCAGACTCAATGTCCAGCGCCTCCCTCGTGACATATTCAAAGTTCTTCCGGAGGCGTTCCCAGCAAACCCTCACAATGCGTTTGGGCCTGCCAGGTCTGTCAGGCATCCTCCCCCACCATCGCAGCCAACTCACCACCAGGTGGTGATCGGTAGAAAGCTCCGCCCCTCTCTTCACCCGAGTGTCCAAAACATGAGACCGCAAATCCGATGACACAACTACAAAATCGATCATGGAACTGCGGCCTAGGGTGTCCTGGTGCCAAGTGCACATATGGACACCCTTATGTTTGAACTTGGTGTTTGTTATTGACAATGTGTGACGAGCACAAAAGTCCAATAACAAAACACCACTCGGGTTCAGATCCGGGGCGGCCATTCTTCCCAATCACGCCTCTCCAGGTTTCACTGTTGTTGCCAAGATGAGCGTTGAAGGCCCCCAGTAGAACGAGGGAATCACCCGGTGGAGCACTTTCCAGTACTCCCTCGAGTGAATCCAAAAAGGGTGGGTACTCTGAGCTGCCGTTTGGCGCGTAAGGCTAAACAACAGTCAGGACCCGTCCCCCCACCCGAAGGCGGAGGAAAGCTACCCACTGGTCCACTGGGTTGAACTCCAACGTGCAGGCTTTGAGCCGGGGGGCAACAAGAATTGCCACCCGAGCCCGTCGCCTCTCAACGCAAGCATTATAACTCCAAAACAACAAATGCTAATAATGCTTGGAAAAATGTATCTTTGTTAGTTTTACTAGAATAATAATCTTCTGTAAGGTTTGCAGACACAAGTTGTTGTTTTTTTACTCAATATGACAGTATAACTGTCATACTAAATATGAAAGTTGTATAAACATATCTCCAAAACCAGTGTTGGGTTAGTTACTGAAAACCAGTAACTAGTTACAGTTACTAGTTACTTTATTTCAAAAGTAACTCAGTTACTAACTCAGTTACTTACACCAAAAAGTAATGCGTTACTGTGAAAAGTAACTATTTAGTTACTTCTTTTTTTCTTCTTTTTTTTTTTAAAGCTCCCATTAATGCCCTTTTTGCCTTCATTTCAGTACTGTTATTGCACTGGAGAATAATACAATCTGTTGATCAACTTGACATACATTTTTATTTTCCTTTTAACATAATTAATGAAAAACAGTGCAACATAAAAAGGCATTCCTCCTTTCTTTAAACTTGGACCAATGACCATGAATAAAAAAACAAGTTAAAGTGCAACATAAGAAGGCTCATCATCTTCCTTGAAACATAAAGCCTGACATCCGGAGTGATGCTGCTGTCTTCCACACTTGGAGCCATGGATTGTAGAATACTTGTTTTCATTGACACAGATGGTGAAGTTTCAGTGCTCAGTAGAGATGGAACACTTTTGAGGGGTTTAAGCACCTGGAGGACCTCACTTGCCACTCTCACATCATCATCAGACAGGGTGACATTTGTCTTCAGGGTGTTGTGGGTCAATGCAGAGTATATAGCTGCCTGCTGCTCCAACATATCATAAGTGGAGTTCCACCTCGTTGGGACATCATGTATGAGCAGGCAGCTTTAGCATTTCTTGCTTTGTCTTAAGCACATGAGCAGCTGTTGTGCTTGGGTGGAAGTAAGAAACCTTCCTGATCCTCTCAAGGAGGCGCTCCATCCTATTGACTGAGATTCCCTTCTGTGATGCCAAATTCACTACATGTGCAAAGCACCTATCTGTGGTCCCAGTCCTGCCTCATTCTCTGTAATTATTTGATTTTTGGCATTATCACGTGTGACTGGGATATCTTTATCTTCCATTCCTCCACTGCTTGTGTCAGTACCTGCGCAAGGTGACTCTCGTAGAGGGGGCGTGTCTTCTCATCTCCCAGTCTGCTGTGATGAAGTGAGCGCTTATAGTTCCGCTGGTCGTCCACCCGTCTGTCATGAGCGCAACAGCTGATGCTCGGGATAGTTCATCCACAACTTTTTTCTTCTCCTGCTCATAAAGATCTGGCACAATCTTATTGCTGAAGTGGGTGCGCGACGGGATGTCGTAACGTGGTTCAAGCACGTTCAGCATGTGTTTAAACCCCTCGTTTTGCACAACCGAGTCTGCACTTATAAACACACCGATTCAGTGGCGGGGGCGTTCAAGCTCCTCCGTTACTCCGCTCGCCATGACCACGCTGTGTGTGGACTGAACGTGCCAACAACTTTTTTTTTTGTTTCATATATCAAACCGCGGATCACGTGCTTGTGTGCCTCATCCCCTCCCCACACCCACACACACACACACATAGACCGCGCCTCTTTTCTTCTCTCAGGCTTGTGACAGAGGAAGATTCAGAAGAACGACACCGCAGCGCTTCTGTTTCTAGCCGATACTACATCAAAAGTAACGTAAAATAACGCAGTAACGCATCATGTAGTAACGGTAACTAAATTACTGAATAAAAAAAAATAACGCGTTAGATTACTAGTTATCGCCGAAACTAACGGCGTTACAGTAACGCGTTACTTTGTAACGCGTTAGTCCCAACACTGTCCAAAGCCAAACATGCAATCCATCTAAAGATGCCTGTAATATTGAATCTATGAAAAATAGTTTTTTTACTCAATATGACAGTATAACTGCCATACTAAATCCATCCATTTTCTTCCGCTTATCGGAGGTCGGGTTGCGGGGGCAGCAGCCTAAGCAGAGAAGCCCCAGCCACTTTGTCCAGCTCTTCTCGGGGGATCCCGAGGCGTTCCCAGGCCAGCCTGAGACATAGTCTTCCCAATGTGTCCTGGGTCTTCCCCGTGGCCCCCTGCCGATCGGACTTGCCCTAACGAAAAAAGCAAAAAAAATGTATTCAAACATGTGAAATGTCTAAAGATGCCTGTAATATTGAATCTATGTGAGTTTTACTAGAATCAGTTGTTTTTGTAAGGTTTGCAAATACAAAAATTTGGTTTTACACATAATAATAGTATATCTGCCACATTCAATATGACAGTTATTTAAACATATTTCCTAAACCACACATTAAAAATGTCTAATAATGCCTGGAAAACATTATTTTTGTGAGTTTTACTGGAAAAACATAGTTTGTAATGTTTGTAAAGACACAAGTTAGTTTTACTCAAGATGACAGTATAACTGTCATAATACATATGAAAGTTATATAAACATAATTCCAAAACCAAACATGCATTATGTCTAAAAATACCTGTAAAATTGTATCCATGTGAGTTTTACTAGAATCCTTTTTTGCGATGAGGTGGCGACTTGTCCGGGGTGTACCCCGCCTTCTGCCCGATTGTAGCTGAGATAGGCTCCAGCGCCCCCTGCCACCCCAAAAGGGAATAAGCGGTAGAAAATGGATGGATGGGCATTTTTTGTTGTCATTACTAAATCCATCCATTTTCTTCCGCTTAACCGAGGTCGGGTTGCGGGGGCAGCAGCCTAAACAGAGAAGCCCAGACTTCCCTCTCCCCAGCCACTTCTTCCAGCTCTTCTCGGGGGATCCTGAGGCGTTCCCAGGCCAGCCGGGAGACATAATCTTCCCAATGTGTCCTGGGTCTTCCCCGTGGCCTCCTGCCGGTCGGACTTGCCCTAAACACCTCCCTCGGGAGGCGTTCGGGTGGCATCCTGAGCAGATGCCCGAACCACCTCATCTGGCTCCTCTCAATGTGGAGGAGCAGCGCTTTACTCTGAGTTCCTCCCGGATGACAGAGCTTCGGGAGAGACCCGCCACCCGGCAGAGGAAACTCAATTTGGCCGCTTGTCTTTGATATTGTCTTTTCGGTCATAACCATGACCATGGGTGCAGGATGGGAATGTAGATCGACCGGTAAATTTAGAGCTTTTAATTCTGGCTCAGCTCCTTCTTCACCACAATGGATCGATATAGCGTCCTCATTACTGAAGACGCCGCACCGATCCGCCTGTGGATCTCATGATCCACTCTTCCCTCACTCGTGAACAAGACTCCTAGGTACTTGAACTCCTCCACTTGGGGCCATCTAGTATGTGCCATGGCCTCCTCAACCTGGAAATGGCACCCCACCCTTTACCGGGCGAGAACCATGGACTCGGACTTGGAGGTGCTGATTCTCATCCCAGTCGCTTCATACTCGGCCATCCAATGGAGATCCTGGCCAGTTGAAGCCATCAGGACCACATCAACTGCAAAAAGCAGAGACCTAATCCTGCAACCACCAAACCGGATCCCCTCAACGCCATGACTGCAATTCTGTCCATAAAAGTTAACAACAGAATCGGTGACAAAGGGCAGCCTTGGTGGACCAAGGCTGCCCTACACTGATCATACAGGGAGCGACCCGCCACAATAAGACAGTCCGATACCCCATACTCTTGTCTTTGAGCCGGGGGGACAACAAGAATTGCCACCCCAGCCTCTCATTGCTTGCAACGCCATAGTGGAAGAGAGTCCAGCCCCTCTCGAGAGAACAGGTTCCTGTGCGTCGAAGTGAGTCCAACTATATCTAGCCGGAACTTATCCATCTCGCACACCAGCTCAGGCTCCTTCCCTCCCAGCGAGGTGACATTTCACGTCAGAAGAGCTAGCTTATGTAGCCGATGATCGGACCGCCAAGTGCCCTGCCTTTGGCTGCCGCTCAGCTCACACTGCACCCGACCTCTATAACCCAGCCCATGAGTGGTGAGCCCATTGGAGGAGGGAACCACGTTGCTTCATTGAGCTGAGCCAGCCAACAGGCGCTCGCCATCGTGCCCCACCTCTGGGCCTGGCTCCACAGGGGAGCCACGGTGACCCGCATCCGGGCGAGGAAAAATCTAGGACCTCGATTTGTACTTTTCATAAAGGTCTTTGAGCTGCTCTTTGTCTGATCCCTCACCTAGGACCTATTTGTCTTGGGAGAGCCTACGAGGGGGCATAGAAGCCCACAGACAGCATAGCTCCTAGGATCAGTGGGCCCCGCAAACTCCTCTACCACGATAAGGTGGCGGCTCAGAAAGGAGGTTATGTAAACATAACTCCAAAACCAAACATGCATTATGTCTAAAAATGCCTAAAATATTGTACCTGTGTGACTTTTACTAGAATGGGTTGTTTTTGTAAGGTTTGTAAATACAAACATTTGGTTTTACTCACTATGGTAAATGGGCTATACTTGTATAGCGCTTTTCTACCTTCAAGGTACACAAAGCGCTTTGACACTATTTTTACATTCATCCATTCACACACTGATGGCGGAAGCTGGCATGCAAGGCCCTAACCACAACCCATCAGGAGCAAGGGTAAAGTGTCTCCCTCAAGGACACAACGGACGTGACGAGGTTGGTAGAAGGTGGGGATCGAACCAAGAACCCTCAGGTTGCTGGAACGGCCACTCTCCCAACTGCGCCACGCCTTCCCCATGTATACTGTCTCTGTCTCTGTATCTGACAGTTATTTAAACATAATTCCGAAACCACACATGCAAAATGGCTAATAAGAGAAATGTATCTTTGTGAGTTTTACTGGAAAAAAATATTTTGTAAGGTTTGCAAAGACACGTCTTTTTTTTTTTTTTTTACTTAATATGACAGTATAACTGTCATACTAAATATGAAAAGTTATAAACCTAACTCCAAAACCAAACCTGCATTATGTCTAAAAATGCCTGTAATATTGTATATTTGTGAATTTTACTAGAATCAGGAGGTTTTAAGGTTTAAAAATACAAAAATTAGGTTTTACTCATAATGACAGTATAACTGCCACACGCAATATGACAGTTATTTAAAAACTCCTAATCCACACAAGTAAAACGGCTATTGATGCCTGAAATAATGCATCCTTAGGAGTTTTCCTCGAAACATAAGCTTTTTTAAATCTTGCAAACACAAAAAGTAGTTTTTTACTCAATATGACAGTAATGTTCTTAAAATCCTGAGATAATGCGAAAAAAGCCATAAAAATGTATTCAATCATAATTTCTAAACTAAACATGCAAAATGTGTAAAAATGCCTGTAATATTGAATCCATGTGAGTTTTACTAGATTAGGTTGTATTTGAAATTTTTGCAAATACAAAAATTAGGTTTTTTTCACCATGACAATGTACACTCAATATGACAGTAAATTAAACATAACTCCTAAACTACACTTAAAAATGAGCTAATGTTGCCTGAAATAATGGATCCTTGGGAGTTTTACTCGAAACATATGCTTTTTTTAAGGTTTGTAAACACAAAAAGTAGTTTTTACTCAATATGACAGTAATGTTCTTAAAATTCTGAGATAATGCGAAAAAAACAATAAATATGTATTCCAACATAATTCCTAAACCAACATTGCAAAATGTCTAAAAATGCCTGTAATATTAAATCCATGTGAGTTTTACTAGAATCAGTTGTTTTAGTAAGGTTTGCAAAACAAAAAATTTGGTTTTACTCTTTATGAAAGTAAACTGTCACACTCAATATGACAATTTTTTAATCATAACTCCTAAACTACTCATGCAAAATGGCTAATAATGTTTGAAATAATGGATCTGTGGGAGTTTTCCTCGAAACATATGTTTTCTTAAGGCTTGCAAACACAAAAAGTATTTTTGTACTCAATATTACAGTAATGTTCTTAAATTCCTGAGATAATGCGAAAAAAGAAAAACAAATGTATTCAATCATAATTTCTAAACTAAACATGCAAAATGTGTAAAAATGCCTGTTTTTTTGATTCCATGTGAGTTTTACTAGAACCAGTTGTTTTAGTGAAGTTTGCAAAAACAAAATATAGGTTTTACTCTTTATGAAAGTAAACTGTCACACTCAATATGACAGTTTTTTAATCATAACTCCTAAACTTCTCATGCAAAAGGGCTAATAATGTTTGAAACAATGGAGCCTTGGGAGTTTTCCTTGAAACATATGCTTTCTTAAGGCTTGCAAACACAAAAAGTATTTTTTGTACTCAATATGACAGTAATGTTCTTAAAATTCTGAGATAATGCGAAAAAAGCAAAAAAAAATTTATTCCAACATAATTCCTAAACCAACAATGCAAAATGTCTAAAAATGCCAGTAATATTAAATCCATGTGAGTTTCACTAGAATCAGTTGTTTTAGTAAGGTTTGCCAAAGCAAAAATGAGGTTTTACTCTTTATGAAAGTAAACTGTCACACTCAATATGACAATTTTTTAATCATAACTCCTAAACCACTCATGCAAAATGGCTAATAATGTTTAAAATAATAGTTCCTTGGGAGTTTACCTCGAAACATATGCTTTCTTAAGGCTTGCAAACACAAAAAGTATTTTTTTACTCAATATGACAGTAATGTTCTTAAAATCCTGAGATAATGCGAAAAAAGCCATAAAAATGTATTCAATCATAATTTCGAAAATAAACATGCAAAATGTGTAAAAATGCCTGTATTATTGAATCCATGTGAGTTTTACTAGAATCAGTTGTTTTAGTGAAGTTTGCAAAAACAAAAATTAGGTTTTACTCTTTATGAAAATAAACTGTCACACTCAATATGACAATTTTTTAATCATAACTCCTAAACCACTCATGCAAAATGGCTAATAATGTTTAAAATAATAGTTCCTTGGGAGTTTACCTCGAAACATATGCTTTCTTAAGGCTTGCAAACACAAAAAGTATTTTTTTACTCAATATGACAGTAATGTTCTTAAAATCCTGAGATAATGCGAAAAAAGCCATAAAAATGTATTCAATCATAATTTCTAAAATAAACATGCAAAATGTGTAAAAATGCCTGTATTATTGAATCCATGTGAGTTTTACTAGAATCAGTTGTTTTAGTAAAGTTTGCAAAAACAAAAATTAGGTTTTACTCTTTATGAAAGTAAACTGTCACACTCAATATGACAGTTTTTTAATCATAACTCCTAAACTACTCATGTAAAATGGCTAATAATGTTTGAAATAATGGATCCTTGGGAGTTTTCCTTGAAACATATGCTTTCTTAAGGCTTGCAAATACAAAAAGTATTTTTTGTACTCAATATGACAGTAATATTCTTTAAATTCTGAGATAATGCGAAAAAAGCAATAAAAATGTATTCCAACATAATTCCTAAACCAACAATGCAAAATGTCTAAAAATGCCAGTAATATTAAATCCATGTGAGTTTCACTAGAATCAGTTGTTTTAGTAAGGTTTGCAAAAGTAAAAATTAGGTTTTACTCTTCATAAAAGTAAACTGTCACACTCAATATGACAATTTTTTAATCATAACTCCTAAACCACTCATGCAAAATGGCTAACAATGTTTGAAATAATGGATCCTTGGGAGTTTACCTCGAAACATATGCTTTTTTAAGGCTTGCAAACACAAAAAGTATTATTTTACTCAATATGACAGTAATGTTCTTAAAATTCTGAGATAATGCGAAAAAAGCAATAAAAATGTATTCAATCATAATTTCTAAACTAAAAATTGCAAAATGTGTAAAAATGCCTGTATTATTGAATCCATGTGAGTTTAACTAGAATCAGTTGTTTTAGTAAGGTTTGCAAAAACAAAAATTAGGTTTTACTCTTTATGAAAGTAAACTGTCACACTCAATATGACAGTTTTTTAATCATAACTCCTAAACTACTCATGCAAAATGGCTAATAATGTTTGAAATAATGGATCCTTGGGAGTTTTCCTTGAAACATATGCTTTCTTAAGGCTTGCAAACACAAAAAGTATTTTTTGTATTCAATATGACAGTAATGTTCTTAAAATTCTGAGATAATGCGAAAAAAGCAATAAAAATGTATTCCAACATAATTCCTAAACCAACAATGCAAAATGTCTAAAAATGCCAGTAATATTAAATCCATGTGAGTTTCACTAGAATCAGTTGTTTTAGTAAGGTTTGCAAAAGCAAAAATTAGGTTTTACTCTTCATAAAAGTAAACTGTCACACTCAATATGACAATTTTTTAATCATAACTCCTAAACCACTCATGCAAAATGGCTAATAATGTTTGAAATAATGGATCCTTGGGAGTTTACCTCGAAACATATGCTTTTTTAAGGCTTGCAAACACAAAAAGTATTATTTTACTCAATATGACAGTAATGTTCTTAAAATCCTGAGATAATGCGAAAAAAGCCATAAAAATGTATTCAATCATAATTTCTAAACTAAACATGCAAAATGTGTAAAAATGCCTGTATTATTGAATCCATGTGAGTTTTACTAGAACCAGTTGTTTTAGTGAAGTTTGCAAAAACAAAAATTAGGTTTTACTCTTTATGAAAGTAAACTGTCACACTCAATATGACAATTTTTTAATCATAACTCCTAAACTACTCATGCAAAATGGCTAATAATGTTTGAAATAATGGATCCTTGGGAGTTTTCCTCGAAACATATGCTTTCTTAACGCTTGCAAACACAAAAAGTATTTTTTACTCAATATGACAGTAATGTTCTTAAAATCCTGAGATAATGCAAAAAAAGCAATAAAAATGTATTCAATCATAATTTCTAACTTAAACATGCAAAATGTGTAAAACTGCCTGTATTATTGATTCCAAGTGAGTTTTACTAGAATCAGTTGTTTTAGTGAAGTTTGCAAAAACAAAAATTAGGTTTTACTCTTTATGAAAGTAAACTGTCACACTCAATATGACAGTTTTTTAATCATAACTCCTAAACTACTCATGCAAAAGGGCTAATAATGTTTGAAATAATGGATTCTTGGGAGTTTTCCTCGAAACATATGCTTTCTTAAGGCTTGCAAACACAAAAAGTATTTTTTGTACTCAATATGACAGTAATGTTCTTAAAATTCTGAGATAATGCGAAAAAAGCAATAAAAATGTATTCCAACATAATTCCTAAACCAACAATGCAAAATGTCTAAAAATGCCAGTAATATTAAATCCATGTGAGTTTCACTAGAATCAGTTGTTTTAGTAAGGTTTGCAAAAGCAAAAATTAGGTTTTACTCTTTATGAAAGTAAACTGTCACACTCAATATGACAATTTTTTAATCATAACTCCTAAACCACTCATGCAAAATGGCTAATAATGTTAAAATAATAGTTCCTTGGGAGTTTACCTCGAAACATATGCTTTCTTAAGGCTTGCAAACACAAAAAGTATTTTTTTACTCAATATGACAGTAATGTTCTTAAAATCCTGAGATAATGCGAAAAAAGCCATAAAAATGTATTCAATCATAATTTCTAAACTAAACATGCAAAATGTGTAAAAATGCCTGTATCATTGAATCCATGTGAGTTTTACTAGAATCAGTTGTTTTAGTGAAGTTTGCAAAAACAAAAATTTGGTTTTACTCTTTATGAAAGTAAACTGTCACACTCAATATGACAGTTTTTTAATCATAACTTCTAAACTACTCATGCAAAATGGCTAATAATGTTTGAAATAATGGATCCTTGGGAGTTTTCCTTGAAACATATGCTTTCTTAAGGCTTGCAAACACAAAAAGTATTTTTTTTACTCCATATGACAGTAATGTTCTTAAAATCCTGAGATAATGCGAAAAAAGCCATAAAAATGTAATCAATCATAATTTCTAAACTAAAGATGCAAAATGTGTAAAAATGCCTGTATTATTGAATCCATGTGAGTTTTACTAGAATCAGTTGTTTTAGTGAAGTTTGCAAAAACAAAAATTAGGTTTTACTCTTAATGAAAGTAAACTGTCACACTCAATATGACAGTTTTTTAATCATAACTCCTAAACTACTCATGCAAAATGGCTAATAATGTTTGAAATAATGGATTCTTGGGAGTTTTCCTTGAAACATATGCTTTCTTAAGGCTTGCAAACACAAAAAGTATTTTTTGTACTCAATATGACAGTAATGTTCTTAAAATTCTGAGATAATGCGAAAAAAGCAATAAAAATGTATTCCAACATAATTCCTAAACCAACAATGCAATATGTCTAAAAATGCCAGTAATATTAAATCCATGTGAGTTTCACTAGAATCAGTTGTTTTATTAAGGTTTGCAAAAGCAAAAATTAGGTTTTACTCTTTATGAAAGTAAACTGTCACCTCCATATGACAAGTTTTTAATCATAACTCCTAAACCACTCATGCAAAATGGCTAATAATGTTTGAAATAATGGATCCTTGGGAGTTTACCTCGAAACATATGCTTTTTTAAGGCTTGCAAACACAAAAAGTATTATTTTACTCAATATGACAGTAATGTTCTTAAACTCCTGAGATACTGCGAAAAAAGCAATAAAAATGTATTCCAACATAATTCCTAAACCAACAATGCAAAATGTCTAAAATTGCCAGAAATATTAAATCCATGTGAGTTTCACTAGAATCAGTTGTTTTAGTAAGGTTTGCAAAAGCAAAAATTAGGTTTTACTCTTCATAAAAGTAAACTGTCACACTCAATATGACAATTTTTTAATCATAACTCCTAAACCACTCATGCAAAATGGCTAATAATGTTTGAAATAATGGATCCTTGGGAGTTTACCTCGAAACATATGCTTTTTTAAGGCTTGCAAACACAAAAAGTATTATTTTACTCAATATGACAGTAATGTTCTTAAAATCCTGAGATAATGCGAAAAAAGCCATAAAAATGTATTCAATCATAATTTCTAAACTAAACATGCAAAATGTGTAAAAATGCCTGTATTATTGAATCCATGTGAGTTTTACTAGAACCAGTTGTTTTAGTGAAGTTTGCAAAAACAAAAATTAGGTTTTACTCTTTATGAAAGTAAACTGTCACACTCAATATGACAATTTTTTAATCATAACTCCTAAACTACTCATGCAAAATGGCTAATAATGTTTGAAATAATGGATCCTTGGGAGTTTTCCTCGAAACATATGCTTTCTTAACGCTTGCAAACACAAAAAGTATTTTTTACTCAATATGACAGTAATGTTCTTAAAATCCTGAGATAATGCAAAAAAAGCAATACAAATGTATTCAATCATAATTTCTAACTTAAACATGCAAAATGTGTAAAACTGCCTGTATTATTGATTCCAAGTGAGTTTTACTAGAATCAGTTGTTTTAGTGAAGTTTGCAAAAACAAAAATTAGGTTTTACTCTTTATGAAAGTAAACTGTCACACTCAATATGACAGTTTTTTAATCATAACTCCTAAACTACTCATGCAAAAGGGCTAATAATGTTTGAAATAATGGATTCTTGGGAGTTTTCCTCGAAACATATGCTTTCTTAAGGCTTGCAAACACAAAAAGTATTTTTTGTACTCAATATGACAGTAATGTTCTTAAAATTCTGAGATAATGCGAAAAAAGCAATAAAAATGTATTCCAACATAATTCCTAAACCAACAATGCAAAATGTCTAAAAATGCCAGTAATATTAAATCCATGTGAGTTTCACTAGAATCAGTTGTTTTAGTAAGGTTTGCAAAAGCAAAAATTAGGTTTTACTCTTTATGAAAGTAAACTGTCACACTCAATATGACAATTTTTTAATCATAACTCCTAAACCACTCATGCAAAATGGCTAATAATGTTTAAAATAATAGTTCCTTGGGAGTTTACCTCGAAACATATGCTTTCTTAAGGCTTGCAAACACAAAAAGTATTTTTTTACTCAATATGACAGTAATGTTCTTAAAATCCTGAGATAATGGGAAAAAAGCCATAAAAATGTATTCAATCATAATTTCTAAACTAAACATGCAAAATGTGTAAAAATGCCTGTATCATTGAATCCATGTGAGTTTTACTAGAATCAGTTGTTTTAGTGAAGTTTGCAAAAACAAAAATTTGGTTTTACTCTTTATGAAAGTAAACTGTCACACTCAATATGACAGTTTTTTAATCATAACTTCTAAACTACTCATGCAAAATGGCTAATAATGTTTGAAATAATGGATCCTTGGGAGTTTTCCTTGAAACATATGCTTTCTTAAGGCTTGCAAACACAAAAAGTATTTTTTTACTCCATATGACAGTAATGTTCTTAAAATCCTGAGATAATGCGAAAAAAGCCATAAAAATGTAATCAATCATAATTTCTAAACTAAAGATGCAAAATGTGTAAAAATGCCTGTATTATTGAATCCATGTGAGTTTTACTAGAATCAGTTGTTTTAGTGAAGTTTGCAAAAACAAAAATTAGGTTTTACTCTTAATGAAAGTAAACTGTCACACTCAATATGACAATTTTTTAATTATAACTCCTAAACCACTCATGCAAAATGGCTAATAATGTTTAAAATAAGAGTTCCTTGGGAGTTTACCTCGAAACATATGCTTTCTTAAGGCTTGCAAACACAAAAAGTATTTTTTTACTCAATATGACAGTAATGTTCTTAAAATCCTGAGATAATGCGAAAAAAGCCATACAAATGTATTCAATCATAATTTCTAAACTAAACATGCAAAATGTGTAAAAATGCCTGTATTATTGAATCCATGTGAGTTTTCCTAGAATCAGTTGTTTTAGTGAAGTTTGCAAAAACAAAAATTAGGTTTTACTCTTTGTGAAAGTAAACTGTCACACTCAATATGACAGTTTTTTAATCATAACTCCTAAACTACTCATGCAAAATGGCTAATAATGTTTGAAATAATGGATTCTTGGGAGTTTTCCTTGAAACATATGCTTTCTTAAGGCTTGCAAACACAAAAAGTATTTTTTGTACTCAATATGACAGTAATGTTCTTAAAATTCTGAGATAATGCGAAAAAAGCAATAAAAATGTATTCCAACATAATTCCTAAACCAACAATGCAATATGTCTAAAAATGCCAGTAATATTAAATCCATGTGAGTTTCACTAGAATCAGTTGTTTTATTAAGGTTTGCAAAAGCAAAAATTAGGTTTTACTCTTTATGAAAGTAAACTGTCACCTCCATATGACAAGTTTTTAATCATAACTCCTAAACCACTCATGCAAAATGGCTAATAATGTTTGAAATAATGGATTCTTGGGAGTTTTTCTCGAAACATATGCTTTCTTAAGGCTTGCAAACACAAAAAGTATTTTTTTTACTCAATATGACAGAAATGTTCTTAAAATCCTGAGATAATGCGAAAAAAGCCATAAAAATGTATTCAATCATAATTTCTAAACTAAACATGCAAAATGTGTAAAAATGCCTGTATTATTGAATCCATGTGAGTTTTACTAGAATCAGTTGTTTTAGTAAAGTTTGCAAAAACAAAAATTAGGTTTTACTCTTTGTGAAAGTAAACTGTCACACTCAATATGACAGTTTTTTAATCATAACTCCTAAACTACTCATGCAAAATGGCTAATAATGTTTGAAATAATGGATCCTTGGGAGTTTTCCTTGAAACATATGCTTTCTTAAGGCTTGCAAATACAAAAAGTATTTTTTGTACTCAATATGACAGTAATGTTCTTTAAATCCTGAGATAATGCGAAAAAAGCAATAAAAATGTTTTTCAACATAATTCCTACACAAAAGATGCAAAATGTCTAATAAAGCCTGGAGACATGTATCCTTGTTAGTTTTACTTGAAAAAGAATATTTTGTAAGTTTTTCAAAGACGCAAGTTAGTTTTTTTAATTCAATATTACAGTATAACTGTCACACCAGATATGAAAGTTATATAAACATAACTCCAAAACTGAACATGCATTATGTCTAAAAATGCCTGTAATATTGTATCTATGTGAGTTTAACCAGAATCAGGTAATTTGGAAAGGTTTACAAATACAAAAATTGGGTTTTTGTCATAATGACAGTATAGCTGCTAAATTCAATTTGACAGTTATTTAAACATATCTTCATAATAACACATGCAAATATGCCAATAACGCCTAAACAATGCATCCTTGTGAGTTTTACTCGAAACCTATGCTATTTTAAGGCTTGCCAACCCAAAAAGTAGTTTTTTCCTCAATATGACAGTAATGTTCTTAAAATCCTGAGATAATGCGAAAAAAGCAATACAAATGTTTTTCAACATAATTCCTACACCAAACATGCAAAATGTCTAATAATGCCTGGAGACATGTATCTTTGTTAGTTTTACTAGAAAACGAATCTTTTGTAAGTTTTGCAAAGACGCAAATTAGTTTTTTTAATTCAATATGACAGTATAACTGTCATACCAAATATGAAAGTTATATAAACATAACTCCAAAAGTAAAGATGCATTAAATCTAAAAATGCCTGTAAGTTTGTATCTATGTGAGTTTTACCAGAATCAGGTAATTTGGTTAAGTTTACAAATACAAAAATTAAGTTTTTCTCATAATGACAGTATAACTGCTACATTCAATTTGACAGTTATTGAAACATAACTTCCTAACCATACATGCAAAAAAGAATAATAAGACCTCAAACAAAGCGTCCTTGTGAGTGTTACTCGAAACATATGGTATTTTAAGGCTTGCAAACACTAAAAGTAGTTTTTTACTCAATATGACAGTAATATTCTTAAAATCCTGAGATAATGCAAAAAAAGCAATAAAAATGTTTTTTAACATAATTCCTACACCAATCATGCAAAATGTCTAATAATGCCTGTAATTTTGTATCTATGTGAGTTTTACCAGAATCAGGTAATTTGGTTAGGTTTACAAATACATAAATTAAGTTTTACTCAATATGACAATAAAACTACTACATTCATTTTGACAGTTATTTAAGCATAATTTCCTAACCACACATGCAAAAAGGCTAAAAAAGCCTAAAACAATGCATCTGTGTGAGTTTTACTCGAAACATATGCTTTTTTAAGGCTTGCAAACACAAAATGTAGTTTTTGACTCAATATGACAGTAATATTCTTAAAATCCTGAGATAATGCGAAATAAGCAATAAAAATTTATTAATTCCTACACAAAACATGAAAAATGTCTAATAATGCCTGGAGACTTATATCTTTGTTAGTTTTACTAGAATAAGTATCTTTTGTAAGGTTTGCAAAGACACAAGATGTTTTTTTTATTTAATATGATGGTATAATTGTCATACTAAATATGAAATTTATATAAACATAACTCCAAAACCAAACATGCAATCCGTCTAAAAATGCCTGTAATATTGAAATTGTGTGAGTTTTACTAAAATCAAGTATTTTGGAAAGGTTTACAAATACAAAAATTAGGTTTTACTCATAATGTCAGTATCACTGCCACACTCAATGTGACATAACTCCTAAACCAAACATGCTCAAAGGATAATAATGCCTGGACAATTGTATATTTGTGTGTTTTACTGGAAACAAATAATTTGTAAGGTTTGTAAAGACACAAGTTAATTTGTTTTACTCAATATGATGGTATAACTGTCATACTCCAAAACCAAACATGCATTATGTCTAAAAATGCCTGTAATATTGTATTCATGTGAGTTTTACTAAAATCAGTTATTTTTGTAAGGTTTGCAAATAAAAAATATTGTTTTTACTCACGATGACAGTATACTGTCACTCTCAATATGACTGTTATTTAAACATGACTCCTGAATCACATGCAAATTGGTTAATAATGCCTGGAGAAATGTATTTGTGTGGGTTTTACTGGAAAAAAAATTTTTGTAAGGTTTATAAAGACACAAGTTAGTTTTGTTTTTATTTGTATAACTGTCATACTAGTTATGAAAGTTATATACACATAACTCCAAAACCAAACATGCAATCCGTTTAAAAATGCCTGTAATATTGAATTTGTGTGAATTTTACTAGAATCAAGTATTTTGGTAAGGTTTACAAATACAAAAATTAGGTTTTACTCATAATGACAGTATCACTGCCACACTCAATATGACAGTTATTTAAACATAACTCCTAAACCAAACATGCTAAATGGCTAATAATGCCTGGGGAAATGTATCTTTGTGAGTTTTACTGGAAACAAATGTTTTGTAAGGTTTGTAAAAACACACGTTGTTTTTTTTTTACTCAATATGATTGGATAACTGTCATACTAAATATGAAAGTTATATACACATAACTCTGAAACCAAACATGCCTTGTGTCTAAAAATGCTTGCATTTTGAATCTATGTGAGTTTTACTAGAAACAGGTATTTTGGTAAGGTTTACAAATACAAAAATTACGTTTTACTCATAATGACAGTATAACTGCCACATTCCAAATGACTGTTTTTTTAAGCATAACTCCTAAACCAAACATGCTAAATGGCTAATAATGCCTGGAGAATGGTATATTTACTGGAAAAAACATTTTGTAAGGTTTGTAAAGACACAAGTTAGTTTTTTTTAACTCAAAAAGAAAGTATAACTGTCTTACTAAATGTCAAAGTTATATAAACATAACTCCAAAACCAAACATGCATTATGTCTAAAAATGCCTGCAATGATGTATCTATGTGAGTATTACTAGAATCAGTTGTTTTTCTAAGTTTTGCAAATACAAAATATTGGTTTTACTCTCTATGACAGTATACTGTCACATTCAATCTGACAGTTATTTAAACATAACTTCTAAACCACACATGCAAATATATTAATAATGTCTGGAGAAATGTATTTTTGTGAGTTTACTGGGGAAAAAAATATTTTGTAAGGTTTTTAAAGACACAAGTTAGATTTTTTTACTCAATATGACAGAATAACTGTCATACTAAATATGAAAGTTATATAAACATACTTTCAAAACCAAACATGCATTATAATAAATAAATGATAAATGGGTTATACTTGTGTAGCGCTTTTCTACCTTCAAGGTACTCAAAGCGCTTTGACAGTATTACCACATTCACCCATTCACACACACATTCAGACACTGATGGCGGGAGCTGCCATGCAAGGGGTGAAGTGTCTTGCCCAAGGACACAACGGACGTGACTAGGATGGTAGAAGGTGGGGATTGAACCCCAGTAACCAGCAACCCTCTGATTGCTGGAACAGCCACTCTACCAACTTCGCCACGCCGTCCCATTATATCTAAAAAAGGCCTGTAATATTGTAACTAAGTGAGTTTTACTACACTTTGGTAAGGTTTACAAATACAAAAACTAAGTTTTACTCATAATGACAGTATAACTGCCACACGCAATATGACAGTTATTTAAACATAAATCCTAAACCACAAATGCTGAATGGCTATTTAAGCCTGGCGAAATGTGCCTTTGTGAGTTTTACTGGAAACAAAAAAAATTGTAATGTTTGTAAAGACACAAGTTAGTCTTTTTTTACTCAATATGACAGTATAGCTGTCTTACTAAATATGAAAGTTATATAAACATGCATTATGTCTAAAAATGCCTGTAATATATTTCACCTGAATTATGTATTTTGGTAAGGTTTACAAATAAACAAATTAGGTTTTACTCATAATGACAATATAACTGCCACAATCAAAATGACATTTATTTAAACAAAACTCCTAAAACAAACACGCTCAAAGACTAATAATGCCTGGACAAATGTATATTTGTGAGTTTTACTGGAAAACAATAATTTGTAATGTTTGTAAAGACACAAGTTAGTTTTTTTTTTACTCAATATGATGGTATAACTGTCACACTAAATATGAAAGTTATATAAACATAACTCCAAAACCAAACATGCCTTATGTTTAAAAATGCTTGAATTTTGAATCCATGTGAGTTTCACTAGAAACAGGTATTTTGGTAAGGTTTACAAATACAAAAAATAGGTTTTACTCATAATGACAGTATATCTGCCACATTCAAAATGACAGTTATTATAACATAACTCCTAAACAAAATATGCTAAATGGCTAATAATGCCTGGAGAAAGGTATCTTTGTGTGTTTTACTGGAAAAAATATATTTTGTAAGGTTTGTATAGACACAAGTTAGTTTTTTTTACTCATTATGATGGAAATATTCTTTATGTCTAAATCCTGCAATATTGTATCTATGTGAGTTTTATCAGAATCAGGTATTTTGGTAAGGTTTACAAATACAAAAAATAGGTTTTACTCATAATGACAGTATAACTGCCACACTCAATATGACAGTTATTTAAACATAACTCCTAAACCAAACATTATTAATGGCTAATAATGCCTGGAGAAATGTATCTTTGTGAGTTTGACTGGAAAAAAATATTTTTTAAGGTTTATAAAGACATAAGTTAGTTTTTTTTACTCAATATGATGGCATAACTGTCATACTAAAAATGAAAGTTATATAAACATAACTCCAAAACCAAACATGCATTATGTCTAAAAATGCCTGTAATTATGTACCCATGTGAGTTTTACTAGAATCAGTTGTTTTTATAAGGTTTGCAAATATTACATTTTGGTTTTACTCACTATGACAGTATACTGTCACATTCAATCTGACTGTTATTTAGACATAAATTCTAGACCACAGATGCAAAATGGCTAATAATAACTGGAGAAATGTATTTGTGTGAGTTTTTTTTGAAAAAAAAAAAACTTTGTAAGGTTTGTTTAGACACAAGTTAGTTTTTTTTACTCAATATGATGGAAATATGCTTTATGTCTAAAAAAAAATCCTGTAATATTGTATCTATGTGAGTTTTATCAGAATCAGGTATTTTGGTAAGGTTTACAAATACAAAAAATAGATTTTACTCATAATGACAGTATAACTGCCACACTCAATATGACAGTTATTTAAACATAACTCCTAAACCACACATGCAAAATGGCTAATAATGCCTGGAGACATGTATCTTTGTAAAATGTACTGGAAAAAAAATAGTTTGTTAGGGTTGTAAAGACACAAAATAGTTTTTTTTTACTCAATATGACAGTATAACTGTCGTACTAAATATGCAAGTTAAATAAACATAACTCCAAAACCAAACTTGCAGTCCGTCTAAAAATGCCTGTAATATTGAATCTATGTGAGTTTTACCAGAATCAGGTATTTTGGTAAGGTTTACAAATACAAAAATTGGGTTTTACTCATAATGACAGTATAACTGCCATGTTCAATATGACAGTTATGTAAACATAACTCCCAAACCACACTTGCAAAATGGTTAATAATGCCTGGAGAAATGTATCCTTGTGAGTTTCACTGGAAAAAAAATATTTTGTAAGGTTTGTAAAGACACAAGTTAGTTTTCTTTACTCAATATGACAGTTTAACTGTCATACTAAATATGAAAATTGTATTAACAAAACTCCAAAACCAAACGTGCAATCCGTCTAAAAATATCTGTAGTATTGAATTAATGTGAGTTTTACTAGATTAAGGTATTTTGGTAAGATTTACAAATACAAAAATGAGGTTTTACTAATAATGACAGTATAACTGCCACGCTTAATATGACAGTTATTTAAACGACACATGCGAAATGGTATATAATGCCTGGATAAATGTATATTTGTGAGTTTCACTGGAAAAAAATAAATTGTAAGGTTTGTAAAGACACAAGTTTTTTTTTTTACTCAATATGACGGTATACTGTCCTACTAAATGTGAAAGTTATATAGACATAACTTCAAAACCAAAATTTCATTTTGTCTAAAAATGCTTATAATATTGTATCTATGTGAGTTTTAGTAGAATCAGTTGTTTTTGTAAGGTTTGCAAATACAAAATTTTGGTTTTACTCACTATGACAGTATATTGTCACATTCAATCTGACTGTTAATTAAACATAAATCCTAAACCACAAATGCTAAATGGCTATTAATGCCTGGAGAAATGTGCCTTTGTGAGTTTTACTGGAAAAAATAAAACATTGTAAGGTTTGTAAAGACACAAGTTACTTTTTTTTACTCAATATGACAGTATTACTGTCATACTAAATTTGAAAGTTATATAAACATAACTCCAAAACCAAACATGCATTATGTCTAAAAATGCTTATAATATTGTGTCCATGTGAATTTTAGTAAAATCAGTTTTTTTTAAAGTTTGCAAATACAACATTTTGGTTTTACTCACAATGACAGTATACTGTCACATTCAATCCGACTGTTATTTAAACTTAAATTCGAAACCACACATGCAAAATGGCTAATAATGCCTGGAGAAATGTATCTTTGTAAAATGTACTGGAAAAAAAATAGTTTGTATGGTTTGTAAAGACACAAAATAGTTTTTTTACTCAATATAATGGTATAACTGTCTTACTAAATTTGAAAGTTTATAAACAAATCTTCAAAAACAAACATGCAATCCGTCTACAAATGCCTGTAATATTGAATCTATGTGAGTTTTACTAGAATCGGGTATTTTGTTAAGGTTTACAAATACAAAAATTAGGTTTTACTCATAATGACAGTATAACTGCCACACTCAATATAATAAATGATAAATGGGTTGTACTTGTATAGCGCTTTTCTACCTTCAAGGTACTCAAAGCGCTTTGACACTACTTCCACATTTATCCATTATCACACACAGTCACACACTGATGGAGGGAGCTGCCATGCAAGGCGCTAACCAGCACCCGTCAGGAGCAAGGGTGAAGTGTCTTGCTCAGGACACAACGGACATGACGAGGTTGGTACTAGGTGGGGATTGAACCAGGGACCCTCGGGTCGCGCACGGCCATTCTTCCACTGCGTATGACAGTTATTTAAATATAACTCCTAAACCACACATGCAAAATGGCTAATAATGCTTGGAAAAATGTATTCTTGTGAGTTTTACCGGAAAAAAAAAAATGTTTGTAAGGTTTGTAAAGACACAAGTTACTTTTTTTTTACTCAATATGACAGTATAGCTGTCTTACTAAATATGAAAGTTATATAAACATAACTCCAAACTAAAACATGTATTATGTCTAAAAATGCCTGTAATATTTTTTATACATGAGTTTTACCTGAATTATGTATTTTGGTAAGGTTTACAAATACAAAAATTAGGTTTTACTCATAATGACAATATAACTGCCACATTCAAAATGACATTTATTTAAACATAACTCCTAAACCAAACATGCTCAAAGGCTAATAATGCCTGGAAAAATGTATATTTGTGAGTTTTACTGGAAAACAATAATTTGTAAGGTTTGTAAAGACACAAGTTAGTTTTTTTTACTCAATATGATGGTATAATTGTCATACTAAATATGAAAGTTATATAAACATGACTCCAAAACCAAACATGCCTTATATTTAAAAATGCGTAATTTTTGAATCCATGTGAATTTCACTAGTAACAGGTATTTTGGTAAAGTTTACAAATACAAAAAATAGGTTTTACTCATAATGACAGTATAACTGCCACATTCAAAATGACAGTTATTTAAAGATAACTCCTAAACAAAATATGCTAAATGGCTAATAATGCCTGTAGAAAAGTATCTTTGTCAGTTTTACTGGGGAAAAAAAAAAATTGTAAGGTTTTTAAATACACTAGTTAGTTGTTGTTTTTTTACTCTATTTGACAGTATAACTGTCATAATAAATGTAAAAGTTATATAAACATAACTCCAAAACCAAACATGCATTATGTCTAAAAATGCCTGTAATATTGTATCCATGTAAGTTTTACTAGAATCATATGTTTTTGTAACTTTTGCAAATACAAAATATTGGTTTTACTCACTAGGACAGTTTTAAAAATAACTGTCACATTCAATCTGACAGTTATCTCTCCTAATCCAAACAAGCTAAATGGCTAATAATGCCTGGAGAAATGAATCTTTGTGAGTTTTGCTGGAAAAAAAATATTTTGTAAGGTTTGTAAAGACACAAGTTTTATAACTGTCATACTAAATATGAAAGTTAAATAAACATAACTCCAAAACCAAACTCGCAATCCGTCTAAAAATGCCTGTAGTATTAAATCTATGTGAGTTTTACCAGAATCAGATATTTTGGTAAGGTTTACAAATACAAAACTTGGGTCATACTCATAATGACAGTATAACTTCAATATTTGATATGACAGTTATTTAAACATAACTCCTAAACCACACATGCAAAATGGCTAATAATGCCTGGAGAAATGTATCTTTGTGAATTTTAATGGGAAAAAAAATATTTTGTAAGGTTTGTAAAGACACAATTTCCTTTTTTTAACTCAACATGACAGTATAACCGTCATACTGAATTTGAAAGTTATATAAACATAACTCCAAAACCAAACATGCATTATGTCTAAAAATGCCTGTAATATTGTATCCATGTGAGTTTTACTAGAAACAGTTGTTTTTGTAAGGTTTGCAAATACAAAATATTGGCTTTACTCACTATGACAGCATACTGTCACATTTAATCTGACAGTTATTTAAACATAACTACTAAACCACACATGCAAAATGACTAAAAACGCCTGGAGAAATGTATCTATGTGAGTTTTACTGGAAAAAAATAATTCGTAAGGTTTATAATGACACAATTTTTTTTCTTTTTACTCAATATGACAGTATTACTGTCATACTAAATGTAAAAGTAATATAATTATAACTCCAAAACCAAACATGCATTATGTCTAAAAATGCCTGTAATATTGTATCCATGAGAATTTTACTAGAATCAGTTGTTTTTGTAAGGTTTGCAAATATTACATTTTGGTTTTACTCACTATGACAGTATACTGTCACATTCAATCTGACTGTTATTTAAACATAAATTCTAAACCACAGATGCAAAATGGCTATCATAACTGGAGAAATGTATTTTTGTGAGTTTTAATGGAAAAAAACATTTTTGTAAAGTTTGTATAGACACAAGTTAGTTTTTTTTACTCAATATGATGGAAATATGCTTTATGTCTAAAAAAAATCCTGCAATATTGTATCTATAGGAGTTTTATCAGAATCAGGTATTTTGGTTAGGTTTACAAATACAAAAAATAGGTTTTACTCATAATGACAGTATAACTGCCACACTCAATATGACAGTTATTTAAACATAACTCCTAAACCAAACATGATTAATGGCTAATAATGCCTGGAGAAATGTATCTTTGTGAGTTTTACTGGAAAAAAATATTTTTTGAGGTTTAAAAAGACACAAGTTAGTTTTTTTTTACTCAATATGATGGCATAACTGTCATACTAAATATGAAAGTTATATAAACATAACTCCAAAACCAAACATGCATTATGTCTAAAAATGCCTGTAATATTGTATCTATGTGAGTTTTACCAGAATCAGGTAAATTGGTAAGGTTTACAAATACAAAAAGTAGGTTTTACTCACTATGACAGTATACTGTCACATTCAATCTGACAGTTATTTAAACATAATGTAACTCCTAAACCACACATAAAAAATGGCTAATAATCCCTGGAGAAATGTATCTTTGTGAGTTTTCCTGAAAAAAAACCAATTTGTAAGGTTTGTAAAGACACGAGTTCGTTTTTTTTTACTCAACATGATTGTATAACTGTCATACTAAATATGAAAGTTTTATAAACATAACCATAAAACCAAACATGCATTATGTATAAAAATGCCTGTAAAATTCTATATATGTGAGTTTTACCAAAATCATGTATTTTGGTAAGGTTTACAAATACAAAAAATAGGTTTTATTCATAAAGACAGTGTAACTGCCACACTCAATACGACAGTTATTTAAACATAACCCTTAAACCTCACATGCAAAATGGCTAATAATGCCTGGAGAAATGTATCTTTGTAAGTTTTACTAGAAAAAAATATTTTGTAAGGTTTGTAAAGACAAAAGTTCGTTATTTTTTACTCAATATGATGGTATGAATGTCATACTAAATATGAAAGTTATATAAACATAATTCCAAAACCAAACTCCTAAACCAAACTTGCAATATGTCTTAAACTGCCTGTAATTATGAATCTATGTGAGTTTTACCAGAATCAGGTATTTTGGTAAGGTTGACAAATACAAAGCCTGGGTTTTACTCATAATGACAGTATAACTGCAACATTTGATTTGACAGTTATTTAAACATAACTCCTAAACCACACATGCAAAATGGCTAATAATGCCTGGAGAAATGTATCTTTGTGAGTTTTACTGGGGGAAAAAAAATTGTAAGGTTTGTAAAGACACAAGTTAGTTTTTTTTACTCAATATGATTGTATAACTGTCATACTAAATATGAAAGTTGTATAAACATAACTCCAAAACCAAACATGCAATCCGTATAAAAATGTCTGTAATATTGAATCTATGTGAGTTTAACTAGAATCAGGTATTTTGGTAAGGTTTACAAATACAAAAATTAGGTTTTACTTATAATGACAGTATAACTGCCACACTCAATTTGACAGTTATTTAAACATAACTCCTAAACCACACATGCAAAATGGCAAAAAATGCCTGGAGAAATGTATCTTTGTGAGTTTTACTGGTAACAAATATTTTGTAAGGTTTGTAAAGACACAAATTAGTTGTTTGTTTTACTCAATATGATGGTATAACTGTCATACTAAATATGAAAGTTATATAAAAATAACTCCAAAACCAAACATGCAATTCGTATAAAAAGGCCTGTAATATTGTAACTAAGTGAGTTTTACTACAATCAGGTACTTTGGTAAGGTTTACAGATACAAAAACTAAGTTTTACTCATAATGACAGTATAACTGCCACACGCAATATGACAGTTATTTAAACATAAATCCTAAACCACAAATGCTGAATGGCTATTTAAGCCTGGCGAAATGTGCCTTTGTGAGTTTTACTGGAAACAAAAAAAATTGTAATGTTTGTAAAGACACAAGTTAGTCTTTTTTTACTCAATATGACAGTATAGCTGTCTTACTAAATATGAAAGTTATATAAACATGCATTATGTCTAAAAATGCCTGTAATATATTTCACCTGAATTATGTATTTTGGTAAGGTTTACAAATAAACAAATTAGGTTTTACTCATAATGACAATATAACTGCCGCAATCAAAATGACATTTATTTAAACAAAACTCCTAAAACAAACACGCTCAAAGACTAATAATGCCTGGACAAATGTATATTTGTGAGTTTTACTGGAAAACAATAATTTGTAATGTTTGTAAAGACACAAGTTAGTTTTTTTTTTACTCAATATGATGGTATAACTGTCATACTGAATATGAAAGTTATAAAAACATAACTCCAAAACCAAACATGCCTTATGTTTAAAAATGCTTGAATTTTGAATCCATGTGAGTTTCACTAGAAACAGGTATTTTGGTAAGGTTTACAAATACAAAAAATAGGTTTTACTCATAATGACAGTATAACTGCCACATTCAAAATGACAGTTATTATAACATAACTCCTAAACAAAATATGCTAAATGGCTAATAATGCCTGGAGAAAGGTATCTTTGTGAGTTTTACTGGAAAAAATATATTTTGTAAGGTTTGTATAGACACAAGTTAGTTTTTTTTACTCATTATGATGGAAATATTCTTTATGTCTAAATCCTGCAATATTGTATCTATGTGAGTTTTATCAGAATCAGGTATTTTGGTAAGGTTTACAAATACAAAAAATAGGTTTTACTCATAATGACAGTATAACTGCCACACTCAATATGACAGTTATTTAAACATAACTCCTAAACCAAACATTATTAATGGCTAATAATGCCTGGAGAAATGTATCTTTGTGAGTTTTACTGGAAAAAAAATATTTTTTAAGGTTTATAAAGACATAAGTTAGTTTTTTTTTACTCAATATGATGGCATAACTGTCATACTAAAAATGAAAGTTATAAAAACATAACTCCAAAACCAAACATGCATTATGTCTAAAAATGCCTGTAATTATGTACCCATGTGAGTTTTACTAGAATCAGTTGTTTTTGTAAGGTTTGCAAATATTACATTTTGGTTTTACTCACTATGACAGTATACTGTCACATTCAATCTGACTGTTATTTAGACATAAATTCTAGACCACAGATGCAAAATGGCTAATAATAACTGGAGAAATGTATTTGTGTGAGTTTTTTTTGAAAAAAAAAAAACTTTGTAAGGTTTGTTTAGACACAAGTTAGTTTTTTTTACTCAATATGATGGAAATATGCTTTATGTCTAAAAAATCCTGTAATATTGTATCTATGTGAGTTTTATCAGAATCAGGTATTTTGGTAAGGTTTACAAATACAAAAAATAGATTTTACTCATAATGACAGTATAACTGCCACACTCAATATGACAGTTATTTAAACATAACTCCTAAACCACACATGCAAAATGGCTAATAATGCCTGGAGACATGTATCTTTGTAAAATGTACTGGAAAAAAAATAGTTTGTTAGGGTTGTAAAGACACAAAATAGTTTTTTTTTACTCAATATGACAGTATAACTGGCGTACTAAATATGCAAGTTAAATAAACATAACTCCAAAACCAAACTTGCAGTCCGTCTAAAAATGCCTGTAATATTGAATCTATGTGAGTTTTACCAGAATCAGGTATTTTGGTAAGGTTTACAAATACAAAAATTGGGTTTTACTCATAATGACAGTATAACTGCCATGTTCAATATGACAGTAACATAACTCCTAAACCACACATGCAAAATGGTTAATAATGCCTGGAGAAATGTATCCTTGTGAGTTTCACTGGAAAAAACATATTTTGTAAGGTTTGTAAAGACACAAGTTAGTTTTCTTTACTCAATATGACAGTTTAACTGTCATACTAAATATGAAAATTGTATTAACAAAACTCCAAAACCAAACGTGCAATCCGTCTAAAAATATCTGTAGTATTGAATTAATGTGAGTTTTACTAGATTAAGGTATTTTGGTAAGATTTACAAATACAAAAATTAGGTTTTACTAATATTGACAGTATAACTGCCACACTTAATACGACAGTTATTTAAACGACACATGCGAAATGGTAAATAATGCCTGGATAAATGTATATTTGTGAGTTTCACTGGAAAAAAATAAATTGTAAGGTTTGTAAAGACACAAGTTTTTTTTTTTACTCAATATGACGGTATACTGTCCTACTAAATGTGAAAGTTATATAGACATAACTTCAAAACCAAAATTTCATTTTGTCTAAAAATGCTTATAATATTGTATCTATGTGAGTTTTAGTAGAATCAAATGTTTTTGTAAGGTTTGCAAATACAAAATGTTGGTTTTACTCACTATGACAGTATATTGTCACATTCAATCTGACTGTTAATTAAACATAAATCCTAAACCACAAATGCTAAATGGCTATTAATGCCTGGAGAAATGTGCCTTTGTGAGTTTTACTGGAAAAAATAAAACATTGTAAGGTTTGTAAAGACACAAGTTACTTTTTTTTACTCAATATGACAGTATTACTGTCATACTAAATTTGAAAGTTATATAAACATAACTCCAAAACCAAACATGCATTATGTCTAAAAATGCTTATAATATTGTGTCCATGTGAATTTTAGTAAAATCAGTTTTTTTTAAAGTTTGCAAATACAACATTTTGGTTTTACTCACAATGACAGTATACTGTCACATTCAATCCGACTGTTATTTAAACATAAATTCGAAACCACACATGCAAAATGGCTAATAATGCCTGGAGAAATGTATCTTTGTAAAATGTACTGGAAAAAAAATAGTTTGTATGGTTTGTAAAGACACAAAATAGTTTTTTTACTCAATATAATGGTATAACTATCTTACTAAATTTGAAAGTTTATAAACAAATCTTCAAAAACAAACATGCAATCCGTCTACAAATGCCTGTAATATTGAATCTATGTGAGTTTTACTAGAATCAGGTATTTTGTTAAGGTTTACAAATACAAAAATTAGGTTTTACTCATAATGACAGTATAACTGCCACACTCAATATAATAAATGATAAATGGGTTGTACTTGTATAGCGCTTTTCTACCTTCAAGGTACTCAAAGCGCTTTGATACTACTTCCACATTTATCCATTATCACACACAGTCACACACTGATGGAGGGAGCTGCCATGCAAGGCGCTAACCAGCACCCGTCAGGAGCAAGGGTGAAGTGTCTTGCTCAGGACACAACGGACATGACGAGGTTGGTACTAGGTGGGGATTGAACCAGGGACCCTCGGGTCGCGCACGGCCATTCTTCCACTGCGTATGACAGTTATTTAAATATAACTCCTAAACCACACATGCAAAATGGCTAATAATGCTTGGAAAAATGTATTCTTGTGAGTTTTACCGGAAAAAAAAAAATATTTTGTAAGGTTTGTAAAGACACAAGTTACTTTTTTTTTTACTCAATATGACAGTATAGCTGTCTTGCTAAATATGAAAGTTATATAAACATAACTCCAAACTAAAACATGTATTATGTCTAAAAATGCCTGTCATATTTTTTATACATGAGTTTTACCTGAATTATGTATTTTGGTAAGGTTTACAAATACAAAAATTAGGTTTTACTCATAATGACAATATAACTGCCACATTCAAAATGACATTTATTTAAACATAACTCCTAAACCAAACATGCTCAAAGGCTAATAATGCCTGGAAAAATGTATATTTGTGAGTTTTACTGGAAAACAATAATTTGTAAGGTTTGTAAAGACACAAGTTAGTTTTTTTTTACTCAATATGATGGTATAATTGTCATACTAAATATGAAAGTTATATAAACATGACTCCAAAACCAAACATGCCTTATATTTAAAAATGCGTAATTTTTGAATCCATGTGAATTTCACTAGAAACAGGTATTTTGGTAAAGTTTACAAATACAAAAAATAGGTTTTACTCATAATGACAGTATAACTGCCACATTCAAAATGACAGTTATTTAAAGATAACTCCTAAACAAAATATGCTAAATGGCTAATAATGCCTGTAGAAAAGTATCTTTGTCAGTTTTACTGGGGAAAAAAAAAAATTGTAAGGTTTTTAAATACACTAGTTAGTTGTTGTTTGTTTACTCTATTTGACAGTATAACTGTCATAATAAATGTAAAAGTTATATAAACATAACTCCAAAACCAAACATGCATTATGTCTAAAAATGCCTGTAATATTGTATCCATGTAAGTTTTACTAGAATCATATGTTTTTGTAACTTTTGCAAATACAAAATATTGGTTTTACTCACTAGGACAGTTTTAAAAATAACTGTCACATTCAATCTGACAGTTATCTCTCCTAATCCAAACAAGCTAAATGGCTAATAATGCCTGGAGAAATGAATCTTTGTGAGTTTTGCTGGAAAAAAAATATTTTGTAAGGTTTGTAAAGACACAAGTTTTATAACTGTCATACTAAATATGAAAGTTAAATAAACATAACTCCAAAACCAAACTTGCAATCCGTCTAAAAATGCCTGTGGTATTAAATCTATGTGAGTTTTACCAGAATCAGATATTTTGGTAAGGTTTACAAATACAAAACTTGGGTCATACTCATAATGACAGTATAACTTCAATATTTGATATGACAGTTATTTAAACATAACTCCTAAACCACACATGCAAAATGGCTAATAATGCCTGGAGAAATGTATCTTTGTAAATTTTATTGGGAAAAAAAATATTTTGTAAGGTTTGTAAAGACACAATTTCCTTTTTTTAACTCAACATGACAGTATAACCGTCATACTGAATTTGAAAGTTATATAAACATAACTCCAAAACCAAACATGCATTATGTCTAAAAATGCCTGTAATATTGAATCCATGTGAGTTTTACTAGAAACAGTTGTTTTTGTAAGGTTTGCAAATACAAAATATTGGCTTTACTCACTATGACAGCATACTGTCACATTCAATCTGACAGTTATTTAAACATAACTACTAAACCACACATGCAAAATGGCTAAAAACGCCTGGAGAAATGTATCTATGTGAGTTTTACTGGAAAAAAAGAATTCGTAAGGTCATGACAATGACACAATTTTTTTTCTTTTTACTCAATATGACAGTATTACTGTCATACTAAATGTAAAAGTAATATAATTATAACTCCAAAACCAAACATGCATTATGTCTAAAAATGCCTGTAATATTGTATCCATGAGAATTTTACTAGAATCAGTTGTTTTTGTAAGGTTTGCAAATATTACATTTTGGTTTTACTCACTATGACAGTATACTGTCACATTCAATCTGACTGTTATTTAAACATAAATTCTAAACCACAGATGCAAAATGGCTATCATAACTGGAGAAATGTATTTTTGTGAGTTTTAATGGAAAAAAACATTTTTGTAAAGTTTGTATAGACACAAGTTAGTTTTTTTTACTCAATATGATGGAAATATGCTTTATGTCTAAAAAAAATCCTGCAATATTGTATCTATAGGAGTTTTATCAGAATCAGGTATTTTGGTTAGGTTTACAAATACAAAAAATAGGTTTTACTCATAATGACAGTATAACTGCCACACTCAATATGACAGTTATTTAAACATAACTCCTAAACCAAACATGATTAATGGCTTATAATGCCTGGAGAAATGTATCTTTGTGAGTTTTACTGGAAAAAAATATTTTTTAAGGTTTAAAAAGACACAAGTTAGTTTTTTTTTACTCAATATGATGGCATAACTGTCATACTAAATATGAAAGTTATATAAACATAACTCCAAAACCAAACATGCATTATGTCTAAAAATGCCTGTAATATTGTATCTATGTGAGTTTTACCAGAATCAGGTAAATTGGTAAGGTTTACAAATACAAAAAGTAGGTTTTACTCACTATGACAGTATACTGTCACATTCAATCTGACAGTTATTTAAACATAATGTAACTCCTAAACCACACATACAAAATGGCTAATAATCCCTGGAGAAATGTATCTTTGTGAGTTTTCCTGAAAAAAAAACAATTTGTAAGGTTTGTAAAGACACAAGTTCGTTTTTTTTTTACTCAATATGATTGTATAACTGTCATACTAAATATGAAAGTTTTATGAACATAACCCTAAAACCAAACATGCATTATGTATAAAAATGCCTGTAAAATTCTATATTTTTGAGTTTTACCAAAATCATGTATTTTGGTAAGGTTTACAAATACAAAAAATAGGTTTTATTCTTAAAGACAGTGTAACTGCCACACTCAATACGACAGTTATTTAAACATAACCCTTAAACCTCACATGCAAAATGGCTAATAATGCCTGGAGAAATGTATCTTTGTAAGTTTTACTAGAAAAAAATATTTTGTAAGGTTTGTAAAGACAAAAGTTCGTTTTTTTTTACTCAATATGATGGTATGTATGTCATACTAAATATGAAAGTTATATAAACATAATTCCAAAACCAAACTCCTAAACCAAACTTGCAATATGTCTTAAACTGCCTGTAATTATGAATCTATGTGAGTTTTACCAGAATCAGGTATTTTGGTAAGGTTGACAAATACAAAGCCTGGGTTTTACTCATAATGACAGTATAACTGCAACATTTGATTTGACAGTTATTTAAACATAACTCCTAAACCACACATGCAAAATGGCTAATAATGCCTGGAGAAATGTATCTTTGTGAGTTTTACTGGGAAAAAAAAAATTGTAAGGTTTGTAAAGACACAAGTTAGTTTTTTTTTACTCAATATGATTGTATAACTGTCATACTAAATATGAAAGTTATATAAACATAACTCCAAAACCAAACATGCAATCCGTATAAAAATGTCTGTAATATTGAATCTATGTGAGTTTAACTAGAATCAGGTATTTTGGTAAGGTTTACAAATACAAAAATTAGGTTTTACTTATAATGACAGTATAACTGCCACACTCAATTTGACAGTTATTTAAACATAACTCCTAAACCACACATGCAAAATGGCAAAAAAATGCCTGGAGAAATGTATCTTTGTGAGTTTTACTGGTAACAAATATTTTGTAAGGTTTGTAAAGACACAAATTAGTTGTTTGTTTTACTCAATATGATGGTATAACTGTCATACTAAATATGAAAGTTATATAAAAATAACTCCAAAACCAAACATGCAATTTGTATAAAAATGGCTGTAAAATTGAATTTATGTGAGTTTTACTAGAATCAGGTATTTTGGTAAGGTTTACAAATATAAACAATATTTTTTTACTTATATTGACAGTATAACTGCCACACTCATTATAACTTAACTCCAAAACCAAACAGGCATTATGTCTAAAAATGCCTGTAATATTGTATTCATGTGAGTTTAACTAGAATCAGTTGTTTTTGTAAGGTTTGCAAATACAAAATATTGGTTTTACTCACTATGACAGTATACTGTCACATTCAATCTGACAGTTATTTAAACAATAATCCTAAACCACAAATACAAATTGGTTATGAAATTTATCTTTGTGAGTTTTACTGGAAAAAAATATTTTGTAAGGTTTTTAAAGACACAAGTTAGTTTTTTTTTTTACTTAATATGACAGTATAACTGTCATACTAAATATGAAAGTTATATAAACATAACTCCAAAACCAAGCATGCAATCTGTCTAAAAATGCCTGTATTATTGAATCTATGTGAGTTTTACTAGAATTAAGTATTTTGGTAAGGTTTACAAATACAAAAATTAGGTTTTACTCATAAATACAGTATAACTGCCACACTCAATATAACAGTTATTTAAACATAACTCCAAAACCAAACATGCATTATGTCTAAAATTCCTATAATATTGTATGTATTCATGTGAGTTTTTAGAATCAGTTGTTTTTGTAAGGTTTGTGAATACAACATTTTGGTTTTACTCACTATGACAGTATACTGTCACATTCAATCTGACTGTTATTTAAACATAAATTCTAAACCACAGATGCAAAATGGCTAATAATAACTGGAGAAATTTATTTTTGTGAGTTTTACTGGAAAAAAAAAATATTTTGTAAGGTTTGTATGGACACAAGTTAGTTGTTTTACTCAATATGATCGAAACATGCTTTATGTCTAAAGAATCCTGTAATATTGTATCTATGTGAGTTTAATCAGAATCAAGTATTTTGGTCAGGTTTACAAATACAAAAAATAGGTTTTACTCATAATGACAGTATATCTGCCACAGTCAATATGACAGTTATTTAAACATAACTCCTAAACCAAACATGATAAATGGCTAATAATGCCTGGGGAAATGTATCTTTGTGAGTTTAACTGGAAAAAAAAAAATTTTGTAAGGTTTGTAAAGACACAAGTTAGTTTTTTTTACTTATAATGACAGTATAACTGCCACATTCAAAATGACAGTTATACAAACATAACTCCAAAACCAAACATGCAATCCGTCTAAAAATGCCTGTATTATTGAATCTATGTGGGTTTTACTAGAATCAAGTATTTTGGTAAGGTTTACAAAAACAAAAATTTGGTTTTACTCATAAATACAGTATAACTGCCACACTCAATATAACAGTTATTTAACATAACATACCTCCTAAACCAAACATGCTAAATGGCTAATAATGCCTGGGGAAATGTATCTTTGTGAGATTTACTGGAAACAACTTACTAGAAAAATTATCTTTTGTAAGTTTTGCAAAGACGCAAGTTAGTTTTTTTAATTCAATATGACAGTATAACTGTCATACTAAATGTAAAAATTATATAAACATAACTCCAAAAATGAACATGCATTATGTCTAAAAATGTCTAAAATATTGTATCAATGTGAGTTTTACCAGAATCAGGTAATTTGGTAAGGTTTACAAATACAAAATTAGGTTTTACTCATACTGACATTATTACTGCTACATTTAGTTTACATTTACATTACTTCCTAACCACACATGCAAAAAGGCTAAAAAAGCCTAAAACAATGCATCCTTGTGAGTTTTACTCAAAACATATGCTTTTTTAAGGCTTGCAAACACAAAATGTAGTTTCTTTCTCAATATGAAAGTAATATTCCTAAAATCCTAAGGTAATGCGAAATAAGCAATAAAAATGTTTTTCAATATAATTCCTAAATTAAACATGCAACATGTCTAATAATGCCTAGAGACATGTATCTTTGTTGGTTTTACTAAAAAACATATATTTTGTAAGTTTTGCAACGACGCAAGTTAGTTTTTTTAATTCAATATGACAGTGAAACTGTCATACTAAATATGAAAGTTATATCAACATAACTACAAAACTGACCATGCATTAACTTTCATATTTAGTATGACAGTTATACAATCATATTGAGTAAAAAAAACTAAATTGTGTCTTTACAAATCTTACAAAATATTTGTTTCCAGTAAATCTCACAAAGATACATTTCTCCAGGCATTATTAGCCATTTAGCATGTTTGGTTTAGGAGTTAGGTTTAAATAACTATCAGATTGAATGTGGCAGTTATACTGTCATTATGAGTAAAACCTAATTTTTTTATATGTAAACCTTACCAAAATACTTGATTCTAGTAAAACTCACATAGATTCAATATTACAGGCAATTTTAGACGGGTTGCATGTTTGGTTTTGGAGTTATGTTTATAAAACTTTCATATTTAGTATGACAGTTATACTGTCATATTAAGTAAAAAAAACTAACTTGTGTCTTTAAAAACCTTACAAAATATTTTTTTCCAGTAAAACTCCTAAAGATACATTTCTCCAGGCATTATTAACCAATTTGCATTCGTGGTTTAGGAGTTATGTTTAAATAACTGTCAGATTGAATCTGACAGTATACTGTCATAGTGAGTAAAACCAATAGTTTGTATTTGCAAACCCTACAAAAACAACTGATTCTAGTTAAATTTACATGAATACAATATTACAGGCATTTTTAGACATAATGCATGTTTGGTTTTCGAGTATTGTTTATATAACTTTTACATTTAGTATGACAGTTATACTGTCTTTTTGATGTAAAAAAACGAACTTATGTCTTTACAAACCTTACAAAATATTTGTTTTCCCAGTAAAACTCACAAAGATGCCTTTCTCCAGGCATTATTAGCCATTTTGCATGTTTGGTTTAGGAGTTATGTTTAAAAAAAACTGTCATTTGGAATGTGGCAGTTATACTGTCATTATGAGTAAAACCCAATTTTTGTATTTGTAAACCTTACCAAAATACCTGTTTCTAGTAAAACTCACATAGATTCAAAATTCAAGCATTTTTAGACATAAGGCATGTTTTGTTTTGGAGTTATGTTTATATAACTTTCATATTTAGTATGACAGTTATACAATCATATTGAGTAAAAAAATTGTGTCTTTACAAACCTTACAAAATATTTGTGTCCAGTACAACTCACAAAGATACATTTCCCCAGGCATTATTAGCCATTTAGCATATGTTGTTTAGGAGTTATGTTTAAATACATGTGTATTGCTTTTTTCGCTTCACACTCGGCTGCGAACCTGGGATGGGAATCAGCACCTCCAAGTCCGAGTCTATGGTTCTCTCCCGGAAAAGGGTGGAGTGCCATCTCCGGGTTGGGGGGGAGATCTTGCCCCAAGTGGAGGAGTTCAAGTACCTCGGAGTCTTGTTCACGAGTGGGGGAAGAGTGGATCGTGAGATCGACAGGCAGATCAGTGCGGCGTCTTCAGTAATGCGGACGCTGTATCGATCCGTTGTGGTGAAGAAGGAGCTGAGCCGGAAGGCAAAGCTCTCGATTTACCGGTCGATCTACGTTCCCATCCTCACCTATGGTCATGAGCTTTGGGTCATGACCGAAAGGACAAGATCACGGGTACAAGCGGCCGAAATGAGTTTCCTCCGCCGAGTGGCGGGGCTCTCCCTTAGAGATAGGGTGAGAAGCTCTGTCTTTCGGGGGGAGCTCAAAGTAAAGCTGCTGCTCCTCCACATCGAGAGGAGCCAGATGAGGTGTTTCGGGCATCTGGTCAGGATGCCACCCGAACGCCTCCCTAGGAAGGTGTTTTGGGCACGTCCGACCGGTAGGAGGCCACGGGGAAGACCCAGGACACGCTGGGAAGACTATCTCTCCCGGCTGGCCTGGGAACGCCTCGGGATCCCCCGGGAGGAGCTGGACGAAGTGGCTGGGGAGAGGGAAGTCTGGGCTTCCCTGCTTAAGCTGCTGCCCCCGTGACCCGACCTCGGATAAGCGGAAGAAGATGGATGGATCGATGGATGGATGCTTTGTTCGCGTTATCTAGGATTTTAAGAACATTACTGTCATATTGAATAAAAAACTACTTTTTGTGTTTGCAAGATCTAAAAAAGCATATATTTCGAGTAAAACTCCCAAGATGCATTATGTCAGGCATTATTTGTCAATTTTCATGTGTGGTTTAGGAGTTTTGTTTAAATAACTGTCATATTGAGTGTGACACTATACTGTCATAGTGACAAAACTTATTTTTTGTTTTTACAAACCTTACAAAAACAACTGATTGTAGTAAAACTCACATGGATTCGATATAAAAGGCATTTTTAGACATTTTGCATGTTCGGTTTATATCAGGATTTTAAGAACATTACTGTTATATTGAGTAAAAAACTACTTTTTGTATTTGCAAGCCTTAAAAAATCTTATGTTTCGAGTAAATTTCACAAGTTTGCATTGTTTTAGGCATTATTAGCCTTTTTGCATGTGTGGTTTAGGAGTTCATTTTAAATAACTGCCAAATTGAATGTATCAGTTATACTGTCATTATAAGTAAAACCTAATTTTTGTATATGTACACCTTACCAAAATACCTGATTCTGGTAAAACTCACATAGATAGAACGTTACAGGCATTTTTAGACACAATGCATGTTTGATTTTGGAGTTATGTTTCTATAACTTTCATATTTAATATGACCGCTATACTGTCATATTGAGTAAAAAAAACTAACTTGTGTCTTTACAAACCTTACAAAATATTTTTTTCCAGTAATCTCACAAAGATACATTTCTCCAGGCATTATTAGCAATTTTGCATGTTTGGTTTAGTAGTTATGTTTAAATAACTGTCAGATTGAATGTGACAGTATACTGTCATAGTGAGTAAAACCAATATTTTGTATTTGCAAACCTTACAAAAACAACTGATTCTGGTAAAACTCACATAGATTCAATATCACAAGTATTTTTAGACCGATTGCATGTTTGGTTTTGGAGTTATGTTTATATAACTTTAATATTTAGTGTGACAGTTAAAATGGCATATTAAATAAAAAAAACTATCTTGTCTCTTTATAAACCTTACAAATTATTTTTTTCCAGTAAAACTCACAAAGATACATTTCTCTAGGCATTATTAGCCATTTATCATGTTTGGTTTAGGAGTCATGTTAAATAACTGTCATATCAAATGTTGCAGTTACTGTCATTATGAGTAAAACCCAATTTTTTATTTGTAAACCTTACCAAAATACCTGATTCTGGTAAAACTCACATAGATTCAATATTACAGGCATTTTTAAACGGATTGCAAGTTTGGTTTTGGTGTTATATTTATTCAACTTTTATATTTAGTATGACAGTTATACTGTCATATTGAGTACAAAAAAAGCGATCTTGTGTCTTTACAAACCTTACAAACTATTTTTTTCCAGTAAAACTTACAAAGATACATTTCTCCAAGCATTATTAGACATTTTGCAAGCATGGCTTAGGAGTTATGTTTAAATAACAGTCAGATTGAATGTGACAGTATACTGTTATAGTAGTTTTTTACTCAATATGCCAGTAATGTTCTTAAAATCCTGAGATAATGCGAAAAAAGTAATAAAAATGTTTTTCAACATAATTCCTACACCAAACATGCAACATGTCTAATAATAACTGGAGACATGTATATTTTGTTAGTTTTACTAGAAAATGTATCTTTTGTAAGTTTTGCAACGACGCAAGTTAGTTTTTTTAATTCAATATGACAGTATAACTGCCAAACTAAATGTAAAAGTTATATAAACATTACTCCAAAACTAAACATGCATTATGTCTAAAAATGCCGAAAATATTGTATCTATGTGAGTTTTACAAGAATCAGGTAATTTGGTAAGGTTTAAAAAAACAAAAATTGGGTTTTACTCATAATGACAGTATATCTGCTACATTCAATTTTGACAGTTATTTAAACATAATTTCCTAACCACACATGCAAATAGGCTAATAAAGGCTAAACCAATGCATCCTTGTGAGTTTTACTCGAAACAAATGCTATTTTAAGGCTTGCAAACACAAAAAGTAGATTTTTACTCAATATGACAGTAATGTTCTTAAAATCCTGGGATAATGTGAAATAAGCAATACAAATGTTTTTCAACTTAATTCCTCCACCAAACATGCAACATGTCTAATAATAACTGGAGACATGTATATCTTGTTAGTTTTACTAGAAAATGTATCTTTTGTAAGTTTTGCAACAACGCAAGTTAGTTTTTTAATTCAATATGACAGTATAACTGTCAAACTAAATGTAAAAGTTATATAAACATTACTCCAAAAATGAACATGCATTTTATCTAAAAATGCCTAAAATGTTGTATCTATGTGAGTTTTACCAGAATCAGGTAATTTGGCAAGGTTTACCAATACAAAAATGGTGTTTTTCTCATAATGACAGTATAACTGCTACATTCAATTTGACAGTTTTTTAAACATAACTTCCTAACCAAACATGCAAATAAATGGGTTATACTTGTATAGTGCTTTTCTACCTTCAAGGTACTTAAAGCGCTTTGACAGTATTTCCACATTCATCCATTCACACACACATTCACACACTGATGGCGGGAGCTGCCATGCAAGGCGCTAACCAGCAGCCATCAGGAGCAAGGGGTGAAAAGTCTTGCCCAAGGACACAATGGACGTGACTAAGATGGTAGAAGGTGGGGATTGAACCCCAGTAACCAGCAACCCTCCGAATGCTGGCACGGCCACTCTACCAACTTCGCCACGCCTAATAAAGCCTAAAACAATGCATCCTTGTAAGTTTTACTCGAAACATATGCAATTATAAGGCTTGCAAACACAAAAAGTACTTTTTTCCTCAATTTGACAGTAATCTTCTTAAAATCCTGAGATAATGCGAAAAAAGCAATAAAAATGTTTTTCAACATAATTCCTACACCAAACATGCAAAATGTCTAATAAAGCCTGGAGACATGTATCCTTGTTAGTTTTGCTAGAAATATAATCTTTTGTAAGTTTTCCAAAGACGCAAGTTAGTTTTTTTAATTCAATATGACAGTATAAAAGTCATACCAAATATGAAAGTTATATAAACATAACTACAAAACTGAACATGCATTATGTCTTAAAATGCCTGTAATATTGTATCTATGTGAGTTTAACCAGAATCAGGTAATTTGGAAAGGTTTACAAATGCAAAAATTGGGTTTTTGTCATAATGGCAGTATATCTGCTAAATTCAATTTGACAGTTATTTAAACATATCTTCATAATAACACATGCAAATAGGCCAATAAAGCCTAAAACAATGCATCTTTGTGAGTTTTACTCGAAACATATGCTATTTTAAGGCTTGCCAAAACAAAAAGTAGTTTTTTCCTCAAAATGACAGTAATATTCTTAAAATACTGAGATAATGCGAAAAAAGCAATAAAAATGTTTTTAACATCATTCCTACACCAAACATGCAAAATGTCTAATAATGCCTGGAGACATGTATCCTTGTTAGTTTAACTAGAAAAATAATCTTTTGTAAGTTTTGCAAAGACGCAAGTTAATTTTTTTAATTCAATATGTATAACTGTCATACCAAATATGAAAGTTATATAAACATAACTCCAAAAGTAAAGATGCATTTTGTCTAAAAATGCCTGTAATATTGTATCTATGTGAGTTTAACCAGAATCAGGTAATTTGGAAAGGTTTACAAATACAAAAATTGGGTTTTTGTCATAATGACAGTACATCTGCTAAATTCAATTTGACAGTTATTTAAACATATCTTCATAATAACACATGCAAATAGGCCAATAAAGCCTAAAACAATGCATCTTTGTGAGTTTTATTCGAAACATATGCTATTTTAAGGCTTGCCAAAACAAAAAGTAGTTTTTTCCTCAAAATGGCAGTAATGTTCTTAAAATACCAATATAATGCCAAAAAAGCAATAACAATGTTTTTCAACATAATTCCTACACCAAACATGCAAAATGTCTAATAATGCCTGAAGACATGTATCTTTGTTAGTGTTACTAGAAAAATAATCTTTTGTAAGTTTTGCAAAGACACAAGTTAGTTTTTTTAATTCAATATGAGAGTATAACCGTCATACCAAAGATGAAAGTTATATGAACATAACTCCAAAAGTAAAGATGCATTAAGTCTAAAAATGCCTGTAATATTGTATCTATGTGAGTTTTACCACAATCAGGTAATTTGGTAAGGTTTTCAAAATACAAAAATTAAGTTTTTCTCATAATGACAGTAAAACTGCTACATTCAATTTGACAGTTATTTAAACATAACTTTCTAACCATACATGCAAAAAAGGCTAATAAAGCCTAAAACAATGCATCCTTGTGAGTGTTACTCGAAATATATGGTATTTTAAGGCTTGCAAACACAAAAAGTAGTTTTTTTACTCAATATGACAGTAATATTCTTAAAATCCTGAGATAATGCGAAAAAAGCAAAAAAAATGTTTTTTAACATAATTCCGACACCAAACATGTAATATGTCTAATAATGCCTGGATACATGTATCCTTGTTAGTTTTACTAGAAAAAGTATCTTTTGTAAGGTTTGCAAAGACACAAAATGTTTTTTATTTATTTAATATGACAGTATAGCTGTCATACTAAATATGAAAGTTATTTACACATAACTCCAAAATTAAACATGCATTATGTCTAAAAATGCATGTAATATTTTATATCCGTGAGTATTATCAATCCGTTATTTTGGTAAGGTTTACAAATACAAAAATTAAGGTTTTACTCATATTGACAATATAACTGCCACATTCAAAATGACAGTTATTTAAACATGACTCCTAAATCACATGCAAATTGGTTAATAATAACTGGAGGAATGTATTTTTGTGAGTTTTACTGGAAAGAAATAATTTGTAAGGTTTATAAAGACACAAGTTTTTTTTTTTATTTAATATGATGGTATAATTGTCATACTAAATATGAAAGTTATATAAACATAACTCCAAAACCAAACATGCAACCCGTCTAAAAATGCCTGTATTTTTGAATTTGTGTGAGTTTTACTAGAATCAAGTATTTTGGTAAGGTTTACAAATACAAAAATTAGGTTTTACTCATAATGACAGTATAACTGCCACATTCCAAATGACAGTTTTTTTAAACATAACTCCTATACCAAACATGCTAAATGGCTAATAATGCCTGGAGAATTGTATATTTACTGGAAAAAAAACATTTTGTAAGGTTTGTAAAGACACAAGTTAGTTTTTTTAACTCAAAAAGAAAGTATAACTTTCATACTAAATGTCAAAGTTATATAAACATAACTCCAAAACCAAACATGCATTATGTCTAAAAATACCTGCAATGATGTATCTATGTGAGTATTACTAGAATCAGTTGTTTTTGTAAGTTTTGCAAATACAAAATATTGGTTTTACTCACTATGACAGTATACTGTCACATTCAATCTGACAGTTATTGAAACATAACTCCTAATACACAAATTCAAAATGACTAATAATGCCTCGAGAAATATATCTCTGTGTATTTTTCTGGAAAAAAATATTTTGTAAGGTTTGTAAAAACACAAGTTAGTTTTTTTTACTCAATATGACAGTATAACTGTCATACTAAATATGAAAATTATAAAAACATAACTCCAAGACCAAACTTGCAATCCGTCTAAAATTGCCTGTAATATTGAATTTTACCAGAATCAGTTGTTTTTGTAAGTTTTGCAAATACAAAATACTGGTTTTACTCACTATGACAATATACAGAAATGTGCCTTTGTGAATTTTACTGGAAAAAAAAATTTAATGTTTGTAAAGACACAAGTTAGTTTTTTTTACTCCATATGACAGTATAACTGTCATACTAAATGTAAAAGTTATATAAACATATCTCCAAAACCAAACATGCATTATGTCTAAAAATGCTTATAATATTGTGTCAATGTGAGTTTTAGTAGAAACTTTTTTTTAAAAGTTTGCAAATACAAAATTTTGGTTTTACTCACAATGACAGTATACTGTCACATTCAATCCTAATGTTATTTAAACATAAATTCGAAACCACAGATGCAAAATGGCTAATAATGCCTGGAGAAATGTATTTTTGTGAGTTTTACTGGACAAAAATATTTTGTAAGGTTTGTAAAGACACAAGTTAGTTTTTTTTTACTCAATATACCGTATTTTCCGCACTATAAGGCGCACCTAAAAACCACAATTTTTCTCAAAAGCTGACAGTGCGCCTAATAACCCGGTGCGCTTTATTACGATTCATTTTCATAAAGTTTCGGTCTCGCAACTTCGGTAAACAGCCGCCATCTTTTTTCCCGGTAGAACAGGAAGCGCTTCTTCTTCTACGCAAGCAACCGCCAAGGAAAGCACCCGCCCCCATAGAACAGGAAGCGCTTCACCCGCCCCCATAGAACAGGAAGCGCTTCACCCGCCCCCGGAAGAAGAAGAAAAAACGCGCGGATATCACCGTACGTTTCATTTCCTGTTTACATCTGTAAAGACCACAAAATGGCTCCTACTAAACGATCCGGGTCATAAAAAGACGCAATCTCTCCATCCGCACACGGATTACTACCGTATTTCACAGCAACTGAACCGCACTGTGGAACGGGAGCACGTACGGTGAATATTCGCTCCACAGGGAATGAGAAGTCATCCTTCACTGTGGTTCTAGCTTGCCATGCTAACTTCCACTCATGGTGATATTCAAAAGGAAGACCTTGCCAAAAGAGACCTTTCCAGCCGGCGTCATCATAAAAGCTAACTCGAAGGGATGGATGAAGAAAAGATGAGCGAGTGGTTAAGGGAAGTTTACGCGAAGCGGCCGGGTGGCTTTTTTCACGCTGCTCCGTCCATGTTGATATATGACTCTATGCGCGCCCACATCACAGATGGTGTCAAAAAACAAGTGAAGCACACAAATACAACACTCGCCGTCATTCCGGGTGGATTAACCAAAGAACTCCAACCGCTGGATATTGGTGTCAACAGGGCATTCAAATCACGACTGCGAACTGCGTGGGAAAAATGGATGACCGAAGGCGAACACACCTTCACTAAGACGGGCAGACAACGCCGGACAACATACGCCAACATCTGCCAGTGGATTGTAAATGCCTGGGCAGATATTTCTGTCACAACTGTGGTCCGAGCTTTCCGGAAGGCAGGATTCACAGAACTGCTGCACAACAACAGCGACACTGAATCCGATGATTTCGAAGAGACGGAGCCCGCCATTTTGGAAGCCACGCTAGCGCAACTTTTCAATTCGGACACCGAAGACGAAGAATTCGAAGGATTTACCGGTACGAATGAAGAATAACTTCAGAAAGTGAGCGCTATGTTTATTTTGTGTGTTGTGTGTTGTGACATTAACGTTCGAGCAACATTACCGGTATGTTGCTATTGCTCTACACCATTTTGAATTTTACTATGTTTGTGATTGCACATTTGTACATTTTGGGACAGAGTTGTTAGAACGCTGGTTTTCAATATATTATTAAAGTTTGACTGAACTATCTGACTGTTTTTTTGACATTCACTTTAGCGCAGCGTTTTTTTGACATTCACTTTAGCGCAGCGTAGGCGCGGCTTTTAGTCCGGGGCGGCTTATTGGTGGACAAAATTATGAAATATGTAATTCATAGAAGGTGCGGCTAATAATCCGGTGCGCCTTATAGTGCGGAAAATACGGTAATGGTATAACTGTCTTACTAAATTTGAAAGTTTATAAACAAATCTTCAAAACCAAACATGCAATCCGTCTACAAATGCCTGTAATATTGAATCTATGTGAGTTTTACTAGAATCAGGTATTTTGTTAAGGTTTACAAATACAAAAATTAGGTTTTACTCATAATGACAGTATAACTGCCACACTCAATATGACAGTTACTTAAATATGACTCCTAAACCACACATATTGGCTAATAATCCCTGGAAAAATGTATCTTTGTGAGTTTTACTGGAAAAAAAAATATTTTGTAAGGTTTGTAAAGACACAAGTTACTTTTTTTTTTACTCAATATGACAGTAAGCTCTCTTACTAAATATGAAAGTTATATAAACATAATTCAAAACTAAAACATGCATTATGTCTAAAAATGCCTGTAATATTTTTTATACATGAGTTTTACCTGAATTATGTATTTTGGTAAGGTTTACAAATACAAAAATTAGGTTTTACTCATAATGACAATATAACTGCCACATTCAAAATGACATTTATTTAAACATAACTCCTAAACCAAACATGCTCAAAGGCTAATAATGCCTGGACAAATGTATATGTGTAAGTTTTACTGGAAAACAATGCTTTGTTAGGTTTGTAAAGACACAAGTTAGTTTTTTTTTACTCAATATGATGGTATAACTGTCATACTAAATATGAAAGTTATATAAACATAACTCCAAAACCAAACATGCCTTATGTTTAAAAATGCATGAATTTTGAATCCATGTGAGTTTCACTAGAAACAGTTATTTTGGTAAGGTTTACAAATACAAAAAATAGGTTTTACTCATAATGACAGTATAACTGCCACATTCAAAATGACAGTTATTTAAACATAACTTCTAAACAAAATATGCTAAATGGCTAATAATGCCTGGAGAAAGGTATCTTTGTGAGTTTTACTGGAAAAAAAATATTTTGTAAGGTTTGTAAAGTCACTAGTTAGTTGTTTTTTTTTACTCAATTTGACAGTATAACTAACTGTCATATTAAATGTAAAAGTTATACAAACATAACTCCAAAACCAAACATGCATTATGTCTAAAAATGCCTGTAATATTGTGTCCATGTAAGTTTTACTAGAATCATATGTTTTTGTAACTTTTGCAAATAAAAATATTGGTTTTACTCACTAGGACAGTTTTAAAAATAACTGTCACATTCAATCTGACAGTTATCTCTCCTAATCCAAACATGCTAAATGGCTAGTAATGCCTGGAGAAATGAATCTTTGTGAGTTTTGCTGGGAAAAAAATATTTTGTAAGGTTTGTAAAGACACAAGTTTTATAACTGTCATAATAAATATGAAAGTTAAATAAACATAACTCCAAAACCAAACTTGCAATCGGTCTAAAAAAGCCTGTAGTATTGAATCTATGTGAGTTTTACCAGAATCAGATATTTTGGTAAGGTTTACAAATACAAAACTTGGGTCATACTCATAATGACAGTATAACTGCAACATTTGATATGACAGTTATTTAAACATAACTCCTAAACCACACATGCAAAATGGCTAATAATGCCTGGAGAAATGTATCTTTGTGAGTTTTACTGGGAAAAAAATATTTTGTAAGGTTTGTAAAGACACAAGTTACTTTTTTTTACTCAATATGACAGTATAACCGTCATACTAAATTTGAAAGTTATATAAACATAACTCCAAAACCAAACATGCATTATGTCTAAAAATGCCTGTAATATTGTATCCATGTGAGTTTTACTAGAAACAGTTGTTTTTGTAAGGTTTGCAAATACAAAATATTGGCTTTACTCACTTTGACAGTATACTGTCACATTCAATCTGACTGTTATTTAAACATAGCTACTAAACCAATGTAAAATGGCTAAAAACGCCTGGAGAAATGTATCTATGTGAGTTTTACTGGAAAAAAAGAATTCGTAATGTTTATAAAGACACAAATTTGTTGTTTTTTACTCAATATGACAGTATCATACCAAATGTAAAAGTAATATAAGCATAACTCCAAAACCAAACATGCATTATGTCTAAAAATGCCTGTAATATTGTATCTATGTGAGTTTTACCAGAATCAGGTAATTTGGTATGGTTTACAAATACAAAAAGTAGGTTTTACTCACTATGACAGTATACTGTCACATTCAATCTGACAGTTATTTAAACATAATGTAACTCCTAAACCGCACATAAAAAATGGCTAATAATCCCTGGAGAAATGTATCTTTGTGAGTTTTCCTGAAAAAAAAAAAAAAAAATTGTGATGTGCGTAAAGACACAAGTTAGTTTTTTTTACTCAATATGATTGTATAACTGTCATTCTAAATATGAAAGTTGTATAAACATAACCCTAAAACCAAACCTGCATTATGTTTAAAAATGCCTGTTTCTTCATCTTACTCGTCGTCGGCGTCGCCATGGCTGTATCTTCCGCTTTCTTCTGCTTTGTCTCCTTGTTGTGTGCGCAGTTGTGCACTGCACTCTCTAAAAGCCCTGGATGTTATTGGCACACATGCATGTACAGTAGATGGCAGTATTGCCCTGTTTAAAGAGTGTCACAACATTGCTGTTTACGGCAGACAAACTGCTTTACGGTAGACGAAAACGTGACTGCTGTTGTTTTGTGTTGTTACCGCGCTGGGAGGACGTTAATGAAACTACCTAACAATAAACCCACATAAGAAACCAAGAACTCGCCCTCGATCATTCTACAGTTATAACGTGATTGGGCAGGCACGCTGTTTATATCGTGGGAAAGCAGACGTGAATACAGGCTGTCCTCACTCAGATCAGCCTGAATTTCGGGAGATTTTCGGGAGAAAATTTGTCCCGGGAGGTTTTCGGGAGAGGCGCTGAATTTCGGGAGTCTCCTGGAAAATCCAGGAGTATTGGCAAGTATGCCTAAACTACACATACAAAATGGCTAATAATGCCTGAAATAAGGCATTCTTGTGAGTTTTACTCGAAACATATGCTTTTTTAAGGCTTGCAAACACAAAAAGTATTTGGCTTCCTCTATATGACAGTAAAGTTCTTAAAATCCTGAGATAATGCGAAATAAGCAAAAACAATGTATTCCATCATAATTCCTACACCAAATAAGCAAAATGTCTAAAAATGCCTGTAATATTGAATCTGTGTGAGTTTTACTAAAATCAGTTGTTTTGGTAAGGTTTACAAATACAAAAATGAGGTTTTACTCTTTATGACAGTTATTTAAACATAACTCCATCCATCCAGCCATCCATTTTCTTCCGCTTATCCGAGGTCGGGTTGCGGGGGCTGCAGCCTAAGCAGGGAAGCCCAGACTTTCCTCTCCCCAGCCACTTCGTCCAGCTCCTCCCGGGGGATCCTGGGGCGTTCCCAGGCCAGCCGGGAGAGATAAGCTTCCCGTTTCCTGGGTCTTCCTGGGCCTCCTACCGGTCGGACGTGCCCGAAACACCTCCCTAGGGAGGCGTTCGGGTGGCATCCTGACCAGATGCCCGAACCACCTCATCTGGCTCCTCTCGAAATGGAGGAGCAATGGCTTTACTTTGAGCTCCTCCCGGATGACAGAGCTTCTCACCCTATCTCTAAGGGAGAGCCCCGCCACCCGGCGGAGGAAACTCATTTCGGCCGCTTGTACCCGTGATTTTGTCCTTTCGGCCATGACACAAAGCTCATGACCATAGGTGAGGATGGGAACGTAGATCGACCGGTAAATCGAGAGCTTTTCCTTCCGGCTCAGCTCCTTCTTCACCACAACGGATCAATACAGCGTCCGCATTACTGAAGACGCCGCACCGTTCCGCCTGTCGATCTCACAATCCACTCTTCCCTCACTCGTGAACAAGACTCTGAGGTCCTTGAACTCCTCCACTTGGGGCAAGATCTCCTCCCCAACCCGGAGATGGCACTCCACCCTTTTCCGGGCGAGAACCATGGACTCGGACTTGGAGGTGCTGATTCACATCCCAGTCACTTCACACTCGTCTGCGAACCGATCCAGTGAGGGCTGAAGATCTTGGCCAGATGAAGCCATCAGGACCACATCATCTGCAAATAGCTGAGACCTAATCCTGCAGACATGAAACCGGATCCCCTCAACGCCCTGACTGCGCCTAGAAATTCTGTCCATAAAGGTTATGAACAGAATCGGTGACAAAGGGCAGCCTTGGCGGAGTCCAACCCTCACTGGAAACGGGTCCGACTTACTGCCGGCAATGCGGACCAAGCTCTGACTCTTGCAAAGGGAGCGAACCGCCACAATAAGACAGTCCGTTACCCCATACTCTCTAAGCACTCCCCACAGGACTTCCAGGGGTAAATGGTCGAATGCCTTTTCCAAGTCCATAAAGCACATGTAGACTGGTTGGGCAAACTCCCATGCACCCTCAAGGACCCTGCCGAGAGTATAAAGCTGGTCCGCAGTTCCACGACCAGGACGTAAACCACACTGTTCCTCCTGAATCCGAGGTTCGACTATCCGGCGTAGCCTCTTCTCCAGTACACATGAATAGACCTTACCGGGAAGACTGAGGAGTGTGATCTCACGATAGTTGAAACACACCCTCTGGTTCCCCTTCTTAAAGAGAGGAACCACTACCCCGGTCTCCCAATCCAGAAGTACCGCCTCCGATGTCCACGCGATGTTGCAGAGTCTTGTCAACCAAGACAGCCCCACAGCATCCAGAGCCTTAAGGAACTCCGGACGGATCTCATCCACCCCCAGGGCGTTGCCATTGAGGAGCTTTTTAACTACCTTGGCATCCTCAGCCCCAGAAATAGGAGAGCCCACCACAGATTCCCCAGGCACTGCTTCCTCATTGGAAGACATGTTGGTGGGATTAAGGAGGTCTTCGAAGTATTCCCTCCACCGATCAATAACAGCTGCAGTAGAGGTCAGCAGCGCACCATCCTCACCATACACGTTGTTACAGTGCACTGCTGCCCCCCCCCCCCCCCCTTGAGCCGGCGGATGGTGGTCCAGAATCGCTTCGAAGCCGTCTGGAAGTCGTTTTCCATGGTTTCTCCAAACTGCTCCCATGTCCGAGTTTTTGCCTCTGCGACCGCTGAAGCCGCACTTCGCTTGGCCTGTCGGCTGCCTCTGGAGTCCCACGAGCCAAAAGGACCCGATAGGCTCTTTCTTCAGCTTGACGGCATCCCTCACTGCTGGTGTCCACCAGCGGGTTCTAGGATTACCGCCACGACAGGCACCAAACTCCTTGCGGCCACAGCTCCAATCAGCCGGCTCGACAAGAGAGGCACGGAACATGGTCCACTCAGACTCAATGTCCAGCGCCTCCCTCGTGACATGTTCAAAGTTCTTTCGGAGGCGTTCCCAGCAAACCCTCACAATGCGTTTGGGCCTGCCAGGTCTGTCAGGCATCCTCCCCCACCATCGCAGCCAACTCACCACCAGGTGGTGATCGGTAGAAAGCTCCGCCCCTCTCTTCCCCCGAGTGTCCAAAACATGAGACCGCAAATCCGATGACACAACTACAAAATCGATCATGGAACTGCGGCCTAGGGTGTCCTGGTGCCAAGTGCACATATGGACACCCTTATGTTTGAACTTGGTGTTTGTTATTGACAATCTGTGACGAGCACAAAAGTCCAATAACAAAACACCACTCGGGTTCAGATCCGGGCGGCCATTCTTCCCAATCACGCCTCTCCAGGTTTCACTGTTGTTGCCAAGATGAGCGTTGAAGGCCCCCAGTAGAACGAGGGAATCACCCGGTGGAGCACTTTCCAGTACTCCCTCGAGTGAATCCAAAAAGGGTGGGTACTCTGAGCTGCCGTTTGGCGCGTAAGGCCAAACAACAGTCAGGACCCGTCCCCCCACCCGAAGGCGGAGGAAAGCTACCCACTGGTCCACTGGGTTGAACTCCAACGTGCAGGCTTTGAGCCGGGGGGCAACAAGAATTGCCACCCGAGCCCGTCGCCTCTCAACGCAAGCATTATAACTCCAAAACAACAAATGCTAATAATGCTTGGAAAAATGTATCTTTGTTAATTTTACTAGAATAATAATCTTTTGTAAGGTTTGCGGACACAAGTTTGTTTTTTTTTACTCAATATGACAGTATAACTGTCATACTAAATATGAAAGTTGTATAAACATATCTCCAAAACCAAACATGCAATCCCTCTAAAGATGCCTGTATTATTGAATCTATGAAAAATAGTTTTTTTACTCAATATGACAGTATAACTGTCATACTAAATCCATCCATTTTCTTCCGCTTATCCGAGGTCGGGTTGCGGGGGCAGCAGCCTAAGCAGAGAAGCCCCAGCCACTTTGTCCAGCTCTTCTCGGGGGATCCCGAGGCGTTCCCAGGCCAGCCTGAGACATAGTCTTCCCAATGTGTCCTGGGTCTTCCCCGTGGCCTCCTGCCGATCGGACTTGCCCTAACGAAAAAAGCAATAAAAATGTATTCAAACATGTGAAATGTCTAAAAATGCCTGTAATATTGAATCTATGTGAGTTTTACTAGAATCAGTTGTTTATGTAAGGTTTGCAAATACAAAAATTTGGTTTTACACATAATAACAGTATAACTGCCACATTCAATATGACAGTTATTTAAACATATTTCCTAAACCACACGTGAAAAATGTCTAATAATGCCTGGAAAACATTATTTTTGTGAGTTTTACTGGAAAAACATAGTTTGTAATGTTTGTAAAGACACAAGTTAGTTTTACTCAAGATGACAGTATAACTGTCATAATACATATGAAAGTTATATAAACATAATTCCAAAACCAAACATGCATTATGTCTAAAAATACCTGTAAAATTGTATCCATGTGAGTTTTACTAGAATCATTTTTTTTTGTCGTTACTAAATCCATCCATTTTCTTCCGCTTAACCGAGGTCGGGTTTGGGGGGGCAGCAGCCTAAACAGAGAAGCCCAGACTTCCCTCTCCCCAGCCACTTCTTCCAGCTCTTCTCGGGGGATCCTGAGGCGTTCCCAGGCCAGCCGGGAGACATAATCTTCCCAATGTGTCCTGGGTCTTCCCCGTGGCCTCCTGCCGGTCGGACTTGCCCTAAACACCTCCCTCGGGAGGCGTTCGGGTGGCATCCTGAGCAGATGCCCGAACCACCTCATCTGGCTCCTCTCAATGTGGAGGAGCAGCGCTTTACTCTGAGTTCCTCCCGGATGACAGAGCTTCTTATCCTATCTCTAAGGGAGAGACCCGCCACCCGGCGGAGGAAACTCAATTTGGCCGCTTGTACCCGGGATCTTGTGTTTTCGGTCATAACCATGACCATGGGTGCAGGATGGGAATGTAGATCGACCGGTAAATTTAGAGCTTTTAATTCTGGCTCAGCTCCTTCTTCACCACAATGGATGGATATAGCGTCCTCATTACTGAAGACGCCGCACCGATCCGCCTGTGGATCTCATGATCCACTCTTCCCTCACTCGTGAACAAGACTCCTAGGTACTTGAACTCCTCCACTTGGGGCCATCTAGTATGTGCCATCGCCTCCTCAACCTGGAAATGGCACCCCACCTTTTACCGGGCGAGAACCATGGACTCGGACTTGGAGGTGCTGATTCTCATCCCAGTCGCTTCATACTCGGCCATCCAATGAGAGCTGGAGATCCTGGCCAGTTGAAGCCATCAGGACAACATCAACTGCAAAAAGCAGAGACCTAATCCTGCAACCACCAAACCGGATCCCCTCAACGCCATGACTGCAATTCTGTCCATAAAAGTTAACAACAGAATCGGTGACACTGATCATAACCGCCACAATCAGACAGTCCGATACCCCATACTCTTGTCTTTGAGCCGGGGGGACAACAAGAATTGCCACCCCAGCCTCTCATTGCTTGCAACGCCATAGTGGAAGACTGTCGAGGGAACAGGTTTCTGTACCTCGCACCTCGCACACCAGCTCAGGCTCCTTCCCTCCCAGCGAGGTGACATTTCACGTCAGAAGAGCTAGCTTATGTAGCCGATGATCGGACCGCCAAGTGCCCTGCCTTCGGCTGCCGCTCAGCTCACACTGCACCCGACCTCTATAACCCAGCCCATGAATGGTGAGCCCATTGGAGGAGGGAACCACGTTGCTTCATTGAGCTGAGCCAGCCAACAGGCGCTCGCCATCGTGCCCCACCTCTGGGCCTGGCTCCACAGGGGAGCCACGGTGACCCGCGTCCGGGCGAGGAAAAATCTAGGACCTCGATTTGTACTTTTCATAAAGGTCTTTGAGCTGCTCTTTGGCTGATCCCTCACCAAGGACCTATTTGTCTTGGGAGAGCCTACGAGGGGGCATAGAAGCCCACAAACAGCATAGCTCCTAGGATCAGTGGGACACGCAAACTCCTCTACCACGATAAGGTGGCGGCTCAGAAAGGAGGTTATATAAACATAACTCCAAAACCAAACATTCATTATGTCTAAAAATGCCTAAAATATTGTATCTGTGTGACTTTTACTAGAATGAGTTGTTTTTGTAAGGTTTGTAAATACAAACATTTGGTTTTACTCACTATGGTAAATGGGTTATACTTGTATAGCGCTTTTCTACCTTCAAGGTACACAAAGCGCTTTGACACTATTTTTCCATTCATCCATTCACACACACACACTGATGGCGGGAGCTGGCATGCAAGGCCCTAACCACAACCCATCAGGAGCAAGGGTAAAGTGTCTCCCTCAAGGACACAACGGACGTGACGAGGTTGGTAGAAGGTGGGGATCGAACCAAGAACCCTCAGGTTGCTGGAATGGCCACTCTCCCAACTGCGCCACGCCTTCCCCATGTATACTGTCTCTGTCTCTGTATCTGACATTTATTTAAAAACCACACATGCAAAATGGCTAATAAGAGAAATGTATCTTTGTGAGTTTTACTGGAAAAAAATATTTTGTAAGGTTTGCAAAGACACAAGTCTTTTTTTTTTTTTTTTACTTAATATGACAGTATAACTGTCATACTAAATATGAAAAGTTATAAACCTAACTCCAAGGTGAATTTTACTAGAATCAGGAGGTTTATAAGGTTTAAAAATACAAAAATTAGGTTTTACTCATAATGACAGTAAAATTGTCACACGCAATATGACAGTTATTTAAAAACTCCTAATCCACACAAGCAAAATGGCTATTGATGCCTGAAATAATGCATCCTTAGGAGTTTTCCTCGAAACATATGCTTTTTTAAATCTTGCAAACACAAAAAGTAGTTTTTTACTCAATATGACAGTAATGTTCTTAAAATCCTGAGATAATACGAAAAAAGCAACAAAAAAAAATGTATTCCATTATAATTCCTAAACCAAACATGCAAAATGTGTAAAAATGCCAGTAATATTGAATCAATGTATGTCTTACTAGAATCAGTTGTGTTTGAAAGGTTTGCAATTAGAAAAATTAGGGTGACAGTAAATTAAACATAACTCCTAAACTACACAGAACAATGAGCTAATATCCATCCATCCATCCATCCATCTATCCATCCATCCATCTTCTTCCGCTTATCCGAGGTCGGGTCGCGGGGGCAGCAGCCTAAGCAGGGAAGCCCAGACTTCCCTCTCCCCAGCCCCTTCGTCCAGCTCCTCCCGGGAGATCCCGAGGCGTTCCCAGGCCAGCCGGGAGACATAGTCTTCCCAACGTGTCCTGGGTCTTCCCCGTGGCCTCCTACCGGTCGGACGTGCCCTAAACACCTCCCGAGGGAGGCGATCGGGTGGCATCCTGACCAGATGCCCGAACCACCTCATCTGGCTCCTCTCGATGTGGAGGAGCAGCGGCTTTACTTTGAGCTCCCCCCAGATGACAGAGCTTCTCACCCTATCTCTAAGGGAGAGCCCCGCCACCCGGCGGAGCTAATATTGCATGAAATAATGCATTCTTGTGAGTTTTACTCGAAACATATGCTTTTTTAAGGCTTGCAAACACAAAAAGTAGTTTTTTACTCAATATGACAGTAATGTTCTTAAAATTCTGAGATAATGCGAAAAAAGCAATAAAAATGTATTCAATCATAATTTCTAAACTAAAAATTGCAAAATGTGTAAAAATGCCTGTATTATTGAATCCATGTGAGTTTAACTAGAATCAGTTGTTTTAGTAAGGTTTGCAAGAGCAAAAAATAGGTTTTACTCTTTATGAAAGTAAACTGTCACACTCAATATGACATTTATTGAATCATAACTCCTAAACTACACATGCAAAATGTCTAATGATGCCTCAAATAATGCATTCTACGGAGTTTTACTCGAAACATGTGCTTTTTCAAATCTTGCAAGCAAAAAGTAGTTTTTACTCAATATGACAGTAATGTTCTTAAAATTCTGAGATAATGCGAAAAAAGCAATAAAAATGTATTCCAACATAATTCCTAAACCAACAATGCAAAATGTCTAAAAATGCCAGTAATATTAAATCCATGTGAGTTTCACTAGAATCAGTTGTTTTAGTAAGGTTTGCAAGAGCAAAAATTATGTTTTACTCTTTATGAAAGTAAACTGTCACACTCAATATGACAATTTTTTAATCATAACTCCTAAACCACTCATGCAAAATGGCTAATAATGTTTGAAATAATGGATCCTTGGGAGTTTTCCTCGAAACATATGCTTTCTTAAGGCTTGCAAACACAAAAAGTATTTTTTACTCAATATGACAGTAATGTTCTTAAAATCCTGAGATAATGCGAAAAAAGCAATAAAAATGTATTCAATCATAATTTCTAAACTAAACATGCAAAATGTGTAAAAATGCCTGTATTATTGAATCCATGTGAGTTTTACTAGAATCAGTTGTTTTAGTGAAGTTTGCAAAAACAAAAATTAAGTTTTACTCTTTATGAAAGTAAACTGTCACACTCAATATGACAGTTTTTTAATCATAACTCCTAAACTACTCATGCAAAATGGCTAATAATGTTTGAAATAATGGATTCTTGGGAGTTTTCCTCGAAACTTATGCTTTCTTAAGGCTTGCAAACACAAAAAGTATTTTTTTTACTCAATATGACAGTAATGTTCTTAAACTCCTGAGATACTGCGAAAAAAGCAATAAAAATGTATTCAATCATAATTTCTAAACTAAACATGCAAAATGTGTAAAAATGCCTGTATTATTGAATCCATGTGAGTTTAACTAGAATCAGTTGTTTTAGTAAGATTTGCAAACACAAAAATTAGGTTTTACTCTTTATGAAAGTAAACTGTCACACTCAATATGACATTTATTTATTCATAACTCCTAAACTACACATGCAAAATGTCTAATGATGCCTCAAATAATGCATTCTACGGAGTTTTACCCGAAACATATGCTTTTTCAAATCTTGCAAACACAAAAAGTAGTTTTTTACTCAATATGACAGTAATATTCCTAAAATACTGAGATAATGCAAAAAAAGCAATGAAAATACATTCAATCATATTTCCTAAATCTAACATGCAAAATGTGTAAAAATGCCTGTAATATTGAATCCATGTGAGTTTTACTAGATTAGGTTGTGTTTGAAATTTTTGCAAATACAAAAATTAGGTTTTTTTCACCATGACAATGTACACTCAATATGACAGTAAAATAAACATAACTCCTAAACTACACTTAAAAATGAGCTAATATTGCCTGAAATAATGCATTCTTGTGAGTTTTACTCGAAACATATGCTTTCTTAAGGCTTGCAAACACAAAAAGTATTTTTTTTACTCAATATGACAGTAATGTTCTTAAACTCCTGAGATACTGCGAAAAAAGCAATAAAAATGTATTCAATCATAATTTCTAAACTAAACATGCAAAATGTGTAAAAATGCCTGTATTATTGAATCCATGTGAGTTTAACTAGAATCAGTTGTTTTAGTAAGGTTTGCAAACACAAAAATTAGGTTTTACTCTTCATGAAAGTAAACTGTCACACTCAATATGACATTTATTTATTCATAACTCCTAAACTACACATGCAAAATGTCTAATGATGCCTCAAATAATGCATTCTACGGAGTTTTACTCGAAACATATGCTTTTTCAAATCTTGCAAACAAAAAGTAGCTTTTTACTCAATATGACAGTAATATTCCTAAAATACTGAGATAATGCGAAAAAAGCAATGAAAATATATTCAATCATATTTCCTAAATCAAACATGCAAAATGTGTAAAAATGCCTGTGATATTGAATCCATGTGAGTTTTACTAGATTAGGTTGTGTTTGAAATTTTTGCAAATACAAAAATTAGGTTTTTTTCACCATGACTCAATATGACAGTAAATTAAACATAACTCCTAAACTACACTTAAAAATGAGCTAATATTGCCTGAAATAATTTATTCTTGTGAGTTTTACTCGAAACATATGCTTTTTTAAGGATTGCAAACACAAAAAGTAGTTTTTATTCAATATGACAGTAATGTTCTTAAAATTCTGAGATAATGCGAAAAAAGCAATACAAATGTATTCCAACATAATTCCTAAACCAACAATGAAAAATGTCTAAAAATGCCTGTAATATTAAATCCATGTGAGTTTTACTAGAATCAGTTGTTTTAGTAAGGTTTGCAAAAACAAAAATTAGGTTTTACTCTTTATGAAAGTAAACTGTCACACTCAATATGACAATTTTTTAATCATAACTCCTAAACTACTCATGCAAAATGGCTAATAATGTTTGAAATAATGGATCCTTGGGAGTTTTCCTCGAAACATATGCTTTCTTAAGGCTTGCAAACACAAAAAGTATTTTTTACTCAATATGACAGTAATGTTCTTAAAATCCTGAGATAATGCAAAAAAAGCAATAAAAATGTATTCAATCATAATTTCTAACTTAAACATGCAAAATGTGTAAAAATGCCTATTATTGAATCCATGTGAGTTTTACTAGAATCAGTTGTTTTAGTAAGGTTTGCAAAAACAAAAATTAGGTTTTACTCTTTATGAAAGTAAACTGTCACACTCAATATGACAGTTTTTTAATCATAACTCCTAAACTACTCATGCAAAATGGCTAATATTGTTTGAAATATTGGATCCTTGGGAGTTTTCCTCGAAACATATGCTTTCTTAAGGCTTGCAAACACAAAAAGTATTTTTTTACTCAATATGACAGTTATGTTCTTAAAGTCCTGAGAAAATGCGAAAAAGGCAATAAAAATGTATTCAATCATATTTTCTAAACTAAACATGCAAAATTTGTAAAGATGCCTGTAATATTGAATCCATGTGAGTTTTACTAGAACCGGTTGTGTTTGAAATTTTTGCAAATAAAAAAAATTAGGTTTTTTTCACCATGACAAGTACACTCAATATAACAGTAAATAAACATAACTCCTAAACTACACATAAAAATGAGCTATTATTGCCTGAAATAATGCATTATTGTGAGTTTTACTCGAAACATATGCTTTTTTTAAGGCTTGCAAACACAAAAAGTAGTTTTTTACTCAATATGACAGTAATGTTCTTAAAATCCTGAGATAATGCGAAAAAAGCAATAAAAATGTATTCCAACATAATTCCTAAACCAACAATGTAAAATGTCTAAAAATGCCTGTAATATTAAATCCATGTGAGTTTTACTAGAATCAGTTGTTTTTGTAAGGTTTGCAAATACAAAAAATAGGTTTTACTCTATATGAGAGTATACTGTTACATTTAATATGACAGTTATTTAAACATAACTCCTAAACTACAAATGCTAAATGGCTAATGATGCCTGAAATAATGCATCCTTAGGAGTTTTACTCGAAAAATATGCTTTTTTAATCCTTGCAAACACAGAAAGTAGTTTTTACTCAATGTGACAGTAATATTCTTATAATCCTGAGATAATGCGAAAAAAGCAATAAAAATGTGTTCCATCATAATTTCTAAACCAAACATGCAAAATGTGTAAAAATGCCTGTTATATTGAATCCATGTGAGTTTCACTAGTATCAGTTGTTTTTGTAAGGTTTTCAAATACAAAAAATAGGTTTTACTTACTATGACAGTTATTTAAACTCCATGTATCTTTGTGAGTTTTACTAGAAAAAATATATTTTGAATGTTTACAAAAACAAAAGTTAGTTTTTTTTTACTCAATATGATAGTATAACTGTCATACTAAATCCATCCGTTTTCTTCCGCTTATCCGAGGTCGTGTTGCGGGGGCTGCAGCCTAAGCAGAGAAGCCCAGACTTCCCTATCCCCAGCTACTTCGTCCAGCTCCTCTCGGGGGATCCCGAGGCGTTCCCAGGCCAGCCAGCTGATATAATCTTCCCAATGTGTCCTGTGTCTTCCCCGTGGCCTCCTGCCGTTTGGACTTGCCTTAACGAAAAAAGCAATACTAATGTATTCAAACACAACTCCTAAACAAAACATGTAAAATGTCTAAAATGCCTTTAATATTGAATCTATGTGAGTTTTACAAGAATCAGTTGTTTTTGTAAGGTTTGCAAATACAAAAATTAGGTTTTACACTTAACTTTATAACTCAATATGTGTGGCAGTTATACTACCACACTCAAAATGACAGTTATTTAAGCATAACTCCTAAACTACACATGACCATTTTCTAATAATGCATGAAGAAATGTATCTTTGTGAGTTTTACTAGTAACATTTTCTTTTGTAAGGTTTGCAAAGACACGAGTTAGTTTTTTTTTACTCACTTTGACAGTATACTGTCACACTCAATTTCAGTTATTTAAACATAACTCCTAAACCACACATACAAAATGGCTAATAATGTCTGTAGAAATGTATCTTTGTGAGTTTTACTGGGAAACAATATTTTGTAAGGTTTGTAAAGACACAAGTTACTTTTTTTTTACTCAATATAACAGTATAACTGTCATACTATATATGAAAGTTATATAAACATAACTTCAAAACTACACATGAACATTTTCTAATAATGCATGAAGAAATGTATCTTTGTGAGTTTTACTAGTAACATTTTCTTTTGTAAGGTTTGCAAAGACACAAGTTAGTTTTTTTTACTCAATATAACAGTATAACTGTCATACTATAAACACAAGTTATATAAACATAACTCCAAAACCAAACATGCATTATGTCTAAAAATTCAGCACTGCAACTACACATGCACCGGATTTAAACCAAATGTCCCTGCTGCTGAGATCCGAGTTGCAGGGCTGGCCACCACGCCAACATCATCCAGGGCTCCAGAAACATTTGTAGGTCAATGCCCCACAATACAAGTAGATGCTGGAGGCACTATTCTGCCAGGACTTTTAGACACCGAGTCCCAAGTGACGCTAATGTCCGAAAGCCTATTTAATGCTCACTTTACCGAAGCTAAGCTCGAAAGGACCCCTACCCTTTTTCGTCTAAGAGCAGCTAATGGCCTGGAAATCCCCTATATCGGCTATGCGGTTCTTGATTTTGAGGTAGAGGGTGTTAAAGTTCCCGAAAGAGGAGTAGTAATTGTTGCGGATCAAAACTGTACACACCCCTTCATAATAGGTATGAATCTAATCGTGGGTTGTTGGGATGCCGTTTTTAAATGTCCTAAGACCTCTACTCTTCGGCATCTTCAAAAGCAAAAGGTGTGGAGGGAAGCTTTTGCTACATGTTCCCGTATAGAAGCTGTTGCTGCTGAAGATGGCTTGCTAGGCCACGTGAGATTGGCCTCGAAGACTAGTATTACATATCCCCCAAAGGAGATGTTGGTGCAGGGCTAACTACTGCGCCCTGCCACGCTAAACTGCCGGTGCAGTTGGCGTGGCAAAATCACTGGTCGTGGTGAACAGAGGTAGGCTGCCCCTCCGTGTTTATAACCCCCATTCCTACAGTATTTCCTTAAAACGATTTGAGAAGCTAGGGCAGCTGTTCTGTGTTGATGATAGTGATGTGCATGGAGCTGAGGATCTGTGTTTATATCTAGTAGAGGAGGGTGTGGTAGAAGTGTCACTCATTGATGCCACAGCCCAAACCAATCCAGAACTGTCCCCAGATGTTAGGGATTTGAGTGATAAGCCGGATCTGTCTGAGCAGCAACAGGTGCAGCTACGCGCCCTGCTGGCGAAGTGGGAGAAGGTGTTTGCACAACATGAGGACTTTGGAAGGACCAGTGTTGTGCAACACAGGATACTGACTGGAGATTCCGCCCCTACCAGGGAGAGATACCGACCCATCCCGCCTCTGTTGCATAAGGAAGTGAAGACACTGCATGCTTTCAGGTATGCTTGAACAGAGAGTGATAAAGGAAAGCTGCAGTCCCTGGGCAGCGCCTATAGTGTTAGTCCGCAAAAAGGATGGGAGTTGGCGCTTTTGTGTAGACTACCGGAGGTTAAACTCAGTTACACATAAAGACGCCTTTCCGTTCCCCTGAATCGAAGAGACCCTAACTGGTCTGAGCAAATCTGAATGGTTTTCGACCTTAGACCTCGCTAGTGGGTATTGGCAAGTGGAGGTGCACCCGGACGATCGTGAAAAGACTGCATTTACAACTCTCCTCGGACTGTTCGAGTTTGAACGCATGCCATTTGGTCTATGCAATGCACCTGCCACTTTCCAACGGCTTATACATCATTGTTTGAATGGTCAAATAGCGGAATCATTGTTGGTTTATCTTGATGACATAATAATTTTTTCTGTTGATTTCACTGCCCATCTACAGCACCTGGACCAGGTGTTTGAACGGTTGCAGCGACATGGACTTAAACTCAAGCCCTCTAAGTGCAAGCTCTTTCAGCGTGAGGTGAAATTCTTGGGACACGTGGTGGATCGGGATGGAGTGAGACCGGACTCAGGTAAAATTAAGGCAGTACCGCTCCGACCACTGTCAAGGAAGTGAGAGCGTTTCTTGGATTGGCAGGCTATTACCAACGTTTTGTGGCTGGGTTTGCTAAAATAGCCCGTCCCCTAAATAAATGTCGGTGGGACGTCCTCACTGGCCGTCCCACCGACAAGAAGGCACAGGCCCACAAATTAGTGTGGACACCAGAGTGTCAGACGTCCTTTGAAGAGCTAAAAAAGGCTTTGACCGACAGTTGCCTGCCCGCTATGCAGACGAGAGTTCCCCCCGTTGCAGGGACTGACAACGATAATGTATGGGGGGGATGTGATGGGACACAAGTAGGGGATTTTATTTTTTTTGTTTCATTGTCATGCATGTCTGAGTGTTTTTATTGTTGTAGATTTTAATTGCATGTTTTTACATTTTACAATTTGATTGCATGTTTTGACACTTTGAGGACTTTGACTGTATTTTTAATTGCATAAGTTTATTCCTTGTGGACTTTGCTGGCATTTTAAGACGTTGCCCCTTTTAGCTTGTTGCCCCTGACAACCAAAGTGCCCAATCGAACGGCACCTGAAATCAGACGCACCTGTGGAGCATTAGGGCTGCACACATTTAAAAAGGAGCGACCAGGAGGATCGTCAGGCTTGACAAGGAGGACCGGGTGAACGCGCGCAGGTTGAGAAGGAATCCCCAAGACTACCCAGCAGACCCGCAGGCTACCGAAAAGAACCCCCAGAATCCCACAATACGCAGGGGCAGAGGAAACTCTGACTCCAAAGTAAGTGTCGTGCCTTGTGGATTTGCAGGGGTATTTAACTGCCTTGGGCTGTGGGCTTGTGGCTCGTGTGTTGTGCGCTGGCTGTGTGGTTCTGTGAGCAGGAGCAATCGAACACGATTCATAAACCAAAGATGTATTATGTCTAAAAATGCCTGTAATATTTTATCCATGTGAGTTTTACTACAATCAGTTGTTTTTGTAAGGTTTGCAAATACAACAATTAGGTTTTACACATAATGACAGTATAACTGCCACACCCAATCAGTAGTTTTTTACTCGATTTGACTAATATTTTTACAATCCTGAGAATGCAAAAAAAGCAATAAAAATGTATTGCAACATAATTCCTAAACCAACAATGCAAAATGTCTAAAAATACCTGTAATATTAAAACTATGTGACAATTACTGTAATCAGTTGTTTTTGAAAGATTTGCAAATACAAAAATTAGGTTTTACGCATAGACATATAACTGCCACCTAAATATGACAGTTGTTTAAAACATATCTCCTAAACCACACATGCAAAGTGGCTAATAATGCCTGGAGGAATGTATCTTTGTGAGTTTTACTAGAATAATGATCTTTTGTAAGGATTGCAAAGACACAAGTTAGTTTTTTTTACTCAATATGACAGTTTTACTGTCATACTAAATATGAAAGTTATATAAACATAACTCTAAAACCAAACATGCATTATGTCTAAAAATGCCTGTAATATTGTATCCATGTGAGTATTACTAGAATCAGTTGTTTTTGTAAGGTTTGCAAATACAAAAATTAAGTTTTACTCACTATGCCAGTTATTTAAACATAACTCCTAAACAACAAATGCAAAATGGCTAATAATGCCTGGAGATGTATCTTTGAGTTTTACTAAAATGTTCTTTTGTAAGGTTTGCAAAGACACAAGTTAGCTTTTTTTACTCAATATGATAGTATCACTGTCATACTAAATAAGAAAGTTGTATAAACATAATTTCAAAACTACACATGCAATCCGTCTAAAAATGCCTGTAATATTGAATCTATGTGAGTTTTACCAGAATCAGGTATTTTGGTAAGGTTTACAATTACAAAAATTAGGTTTTACTCATGACAGTATAACTGCCACATTCAATATGGCAGTTATTTAAACATAACCCCTAAACCACATGCAAAAAGGCTTATATTGCCTGGAGATGTATCTTTGTGAGTTTTACTAGAAAACATATAATTTGTAAGGTTTTTTAAAGACACAAGTTAGTTTTTTTTACTCAATATAATAGTATAACTGTCATACTAAATGTATCCATTTTCTTCCGCTTATCCGAGGTCGGGTTGCGGGGGCAGCAGCCTAAGCAGAGAAGCCCAGACTTCCCTCTCCCCAGCCACTTCGTCCAGCTCTTCTCGGGGGATCCCGAAGCGTTCCCAGGCCAGCCGGCTGACATAGTCTTCCCAATGTGTCCTGGGGCTTCCCTGTGGCCTCCTGCCGGTCGGACTTGCCCTAACGAAAAAAGCAATTAAAATGTATTCAAACACAACTCCTAAACCAAACATGTGAAATGTCTAAATGCCTGCAATATTGAATCTATATGAGTTTTACTAGAATCAGTTGTTTTTGTAAGGTTTGCAAATACAAAAATTAGGTTTAACACTTAATGACAGTATAACTGCCATACTCAATTTGACAGTTATTAAAACATAACTCCTAAACTACACATGAACATTTTCTAATAATGCATGAAGAAATGTATCTTTTGTGAGTTTTACTAGTAACATTTTCTTTTGTAAGCATTGCAAAGACACAAGTTAGTTTGTTTTACTCACTATGACTTTACTGTCACACTCAATATGACAATTATTTAAACATAAATCCTAAACCGCACATGCAAAATGGCTAATAATGCCTGTAGAAATGTATCTTTGAGTTTTACTGGGAACAATATTTTGTAAGGTTTGTAAAGACACAAGTTAGTTGTTTTTTCTTTACTCAATATGACAGTATTACTGTAATACTAAATATGAAAGTTATATAAACACAACTCCAAAACCAAACATGCATTATGTCTAAAAATGCCTGTGATATTGTATCTGAGTTTTCCTCGAATCAATTGTTTTTGTAAGGTTTGCAAATACAAAATTTAGGTTTTACTCACTATGACAGTTATTTAAACATAAATCCTAAACAACAAATGCAAATAGCTAATAATGCTTGGAGAACTGTATCTTTGTTGTAGAGAGCCTGCTGACCAACAGCATCTCTGTCTGGACTGGAGCCTGCAGTGCCTGATCAGACTGGAAGTCTCTCCAGAGAGTGGTGAGGACCGCGGAAAAGATCTTCAGGAATCCTCTTCCTCTTATCCAGGAGATCGCAAAAAGCGCTGCCTGACCAGGGCTCAGAAAATTTGCAAAGACTCCTCCCACCCCCACCAAGGACTGTTTTCACTGCTGGACTCTAGAAAGAGGTTCCGCAGACTCCGAAGCAGAACCTCCAGCTTCTTCCCTCAGGCCGTAAGACTCTTGAACGCATTATAATTAAATTATCCCCTCAACTCCCCTCAAAATGGATTAACTCGCTGGAATAAACAAAAAACAATATAACATACACACTGAAAAAAGTGACTTTTTGGTGCTGTAAACTCTATTAGAGTAACTGTCATAATTTATACCTAATATTTTTAACATTCAGTAAGAACTAGAGTTTTTTAAGTAAAATTAAACATTTCATTAACGTAATACATGAATTATGGGGGAAGAGTAAGTTTTACTTATGTTTCCTCATACTATTTAAATGTTTAATTGTTGTACGTACATAAACCTAAAAATATTAAATAAACTTTACTCTGAAAATCTAGTGTTTTGAAACGCATGCACGACGACGCATGCGCACAGCACAACAGGCTCCGGCCGTTAGGATCTCTTCACAGAGCACTGCAAGGTGCACTGAAAAAAGTGACTTTTTGGTGCTGTAAACTCTATTAGAGTAACTGTCATAATTTATACCTAATATTTTTAACATTCAGTAAGAACTAGAGTTTTTTAAGTAAAATTAAACATTTCATTAACGTAATACATGAATTATGGGGGAAGAGTAAGTTTTACTTATGTTTCCTCATACTATTTAAATGTTTAATTGTTGTACGTACATAAACCTAAAAATATTAAATAAACTTTACTCTGAAAATCTAGTGTTTTGAAACGCATGCACGACGACGCATGCGCACAGCACAACAGGCTCCGGCCGTTAGGATCTCTTCACAGAGCACTGCAAGGTGTATTGTAGCGCCAGCAAGTCATCCCACAGGTAAGTTATTACGTTCTGTTTTAAATTTGTGATAATATACGTCTGCATGTAGTTTGACGCAAGATATGTAACTGCTCATAAGTTAATTAAGTTAAGTTAAGTAAGTAAGTTCAGTAAAAAAAATTAGCATAACGCTACATTGGTCCGTGCTGGCCTGTAGTGGGAGGGCTACAGTTTTTCCTGATAAAAACTAAAGTTAACTAAATAAAGTTAGGATATTAAAAAACCACCAACCTAACGGTATAACTTTTATCAACTGACGTCAACATAGTAGAACATGGTATTGTTCTCTGTAAAACTTTTGGCGGCGACACTGAAGTAACGTTAACGTTAGTGAATTACTGTTAATTAATGTGCTTTGGGAATGAGGGCAATACTGCTGAATGTTTGGGAGAAATGCCCAAGAATAGGTTTTTAAAACACACATTTACTGTCAGAAGCGCCAGAGGTCTTTGAGAGCATCAGCTTGCGATTACAAAGAGACTTCGCTGGCAGTTTTCTTTCCTTTCCTTTTTTTTGACAAGAAGCTAGCTATCGGTGTGAAGCCCACAGCAACATGTTTTTGTAATTCAATGAAAGAATGGATTGTTCATTACAACTTCTACTCGCAAATAAATCTGTCATGTGTTAAATGTTTTATTTAGCTAGACAAAACAAAATGTTCATTAATGTTTATGATGTAGTTTATTTCTTATTGAAATATTTTTCCATCAACAGGAAGCAAATCAGAACAGAACATTATTCTCATAATTCAGGCAAGTAGAAAATAATGTATGCATTATATTGCTTTGTTATTTTCCCTTATTCATCCATCATAATGTAATATTAAAATTGTGGCTGAATATTTTAGACCATTGTTTTAATACCACAAATTGTGTCTCTTCATTTTCAGGGTGCCCTTTGGAGGAGCCAGTGGACTTTGTGCAAGGGAGGTGCCGTGGGGATCAAGATGAGGCCGCTCCTGGACAGACTGAGTCAGGTGTGCTTGTTTTGCTTGTTCATACAGTATGTTTTACAGGGAGCTGGACCTACTTTTTTTCTCACTCACAGACACATACAGTATACACATACAGGACAAGCCTCACACTTGGTAGATTCCATGCCCTTGCACGCTCTGGGTCCATGCACTTAAAACACGAGCAAATATATGCACTTGTGTTTTCACTTGACAGTTCATTGTGTATGTATAATGGTTATGTTCATGTTCTTAATCTGTTCACAGAAACAGAGCATTGAGATGAGGCGTGAAACCTTATACTGTACCTTGGCGAGAAGGAAGAGGAACTTTTTGAAGACTGCTTGGTATAGCATTATTTTAATCATTTAAAAATATTGTTTAATGACACAGGTTAATTTAATGTTAAAGTTAAGAGGAAAGCAGACAAAGGAACATATATTCTTGTGTTCATTCTTCCCTGATAATGAAGTCACTTTGACTGATTCATGCAGTTCTATTATTTGTTTCTCAATAACATTCTTCTTTTTTGTTGTAAATTGTATGCAGGAGGACAGCCGGAGTGATGTCAGTAACCACATCCTCAAAATACTCGTCGTCCACGGTGCTGATGAGGATCCAGTTGATGTCTCCATCCTTGTGGAAGGCCATGAGATTTTGCCAGGGTGCAACAGTACTGCGAAAGCTTGCTCACTGCTCATGGGACTGATTTATGCCCTGAACTTGGCATACCCTCCCACTTTGCGCTACACTTTTGAAGTCTTCCAAAAACTCATGCTGTAGCTGGATGGATTCAAACTGTCCCCACAAGTAAACACCTTGAAGTTGAAGTTGCTTTCCTAAATGCATGTCATGATTTTGTCATCCTAGAGGAGGAAATTGACATCATTTATGGACCCTTGTTGAGGACGTAGCATCATGCATGGACTCTTGTGAAGAAATGCCAAGAATTAGCACTGAGTTCCAGTTCATCTTGGTTTACTAGTGGGTTGCCTGTCATAAATGTTTTTCATTTTTTTGTCAAATAAGGTATCTGTTAATGACAGTAAAGATTGTATCCTTCAACAAGAATGGTTAGACACCTTAAGCTGTTTATTTTTAGTTGATTTTATTTCATTAATGTTTTAATTGCATACTTAAAAGTGCACTAGTCAGAGGACTGGTTTAAATGTTGAAATTGCACTTTTTCAGTGTAGTTTGTAAGATTTTAATTGCATATTTGAGAAGTGACTGTTACCAGATCTATGTTGGATTTGGTGTATAATGTGTAATACTGTGTATTTGTTGTTTACCAGTCATACCAACCTTTGGATATTTTCTTTAAAAAATATACTATTACTACTATTTACTTTGAATACCTTTTGCTGGAGATACATCTTTAATTTACTGTTAGTACAAATTCTAATGCAGTACAATATGATGCACTTTTACTATTAACGCAGTACTTGTACAGTACATTCTGTTTTCCCCTCCATTTAAATAGGGGTATACATAATCCATACACCACTGCTCAAAGTTTAAGAGGCGGTTTCTGTCCTGACCCTCTCCCAGAAGTTGTTGAGTATTATATTTCTGCAATGAATGTAGAAACTCTGTTTCAGAGGGTTGTAAGATTGAACTAAAAAGAAACTGTTTAATTGCATTGTAATTTAGTTGTGTGATATGTGATACATATACGGTATATTAAATGCATAGAGTATTGGTTAAATTTATTTGGTAACATTTATCAAAAGAAAACTGGCAATGATTACCTAATTTTAGTGAGTAATGTAAAGTAATGCAACCAAGTAAATTAAAATGTCAAGCACAAGAAAATAATTAAAATCTACTGAATTACTTCATAACAGCAAATACTACAGATATATAAAATTTACTTAAAATTTTGAGTAAAATGATGTTCCTGCCGATGAAAAACAAGTAGACTTTACTTAATTTGTTTAAATAAATATAACTTAAAACTTGGATGTAATTAAGTAACTGTTACTTAATATCTTCACAACTGTTATGTTATATGGTAAGTAGAATTTACTTGATACTGGCAAGTGAGTGTTACTTGATATTGCAGCATTAAATTTTACTTAAATCATTTGCGTGCAAATACTTACAATAATTTTTTTAAGTAAATCTTATGAGTTATTTTTTTCAGTGCACCCATAAACGTGGGCGCATGTGGAAAAAGTGCAATATATTTATCTGCACAGTAATCTTTTTATTTATTTATATGTATTTAAGTATATTTATTTATATTATATAAATATTTATATATTATTTTTATTTATTTATAAATGCACCTTATTGCTTTTTTATCCTGCACTACCATGAGCTTATGTAACGAAATTGTGTTATCTATGCTGTAAAGTTCAAATTTGAATGACAATAAAAAGAAAGTCTAAGTCTTTACCAGAATAATGATCTTTTGTAAGGTTTGCAAAGACGCAAGTTATTTGTTTTTTTTACTCAATATGACAGTATAACTGTCATACTAAATATGAAAGTTGTAAAAACATAACTCCAAAACCAAACAAGCAATCCGTCTAAAAATGCATGTAATATTCAATCTATGTGAGTTTTACCAGAATCAGGTATTTTGGTAAGGTTTACAATTACAAAAATTAGGTTTTACTCATGACAGTATACCTGCCACATTCAATTTGACATTTATTTAAACATAACTCCTAAACCACACATGCACAATGGCTAATAATACCTGGGGAAATGTCTCTTTGTGAGTTTTACTAGAAAAAATATATTGTGTAAGGTTTGTAAAGACACAAGTTAGTTTTTTTTACTCAATATAACAGTATAGCTGTCATACTATATATAAATAAATAAATAAATGGGTTGTACTTGTACAGCGCTTTTCTACCTTCAAGGTACTCCAAGCGCTTTGACACTACTTCCACATTTACCCATTCACACACTGATGGAGGGAGCTGCCATGCAAGGCGCTAACCAGCACCCATCAGGAGCAAGGGTGAAGTGTCTTGTTCAGGACACAACGGACATGACGAGGTTGGTACTAGGTGGGGATTGAACCTGGGACCCTCGGGTCGCGCACGGCCATTCTTCCACTGCGCCAAACATTACTCCAAAACCAATGTCTAAAAATGCCTGTAATATTGTATCTGTGTGAGTTTTACTAGAATCAGTTGTTTTTGTAAGGTTTTCAAATACCAAAATTAGGTTTTATTTACTTTGACTGTTATTTAAACATAACTCCTAAACAACAAATGCAAAATAGCTAATAATGCTTGGAGAGATGTATCGTTGTTATAGCGAGCCTGCTGACCAACAGTATCTCTGTCTGGACTGGAGCCTGCAGTGCCTCAGACTGGAAGTATCTCCAGAGAGTGGTGAGGACGGCGGAAAAGATCATCAGGACTCCTCTTCCTCCTATCCAGGAGATCGCAAAAAGTGCTGCCTGACCAGGGCTCAGAAAATTTGCAAAGACTCCTCCCACCCCCACCAAGGACAGTTTTCACTGCTGGACTCTAGAAAGAGGTTCCGCAGCCTCCGAAGCAGAACCTCCAGCTTCTGTAGCAGCTTCTTCCCTCAGGCCGTAAGACTCTTGAACGCATCATAATTAAATTATCTCCTCAACTCCCCTCAAAATGAATTAACTCGCTGGAATGAAATAAACAATATAACATACACCCATAAACGTGGGCGCATGTGAAAAAAGTGCAATATATTTATCTGCACAGTAATCTATTTATCTATTTATATATATTTATATATATTTATTTATTATATATATATATATGTATATATATATATATATATATATATATATATATATATAGTATTTATATATTATTTATATATATTTATTTATCGAAATATGCACCTTATTGCTTTTTTATCCTGCACTACGACATTTCGTTCTTATCTGTGCTGTAAAGTTCAAATTTGAATGACAATAAAAAGAAAGTCAAAGTCTAAGTCTTTACTAGAATAACGATCTTTTGTAAGGTTTGCAAAGACACAAGTTAGGTTTTTTTTTACTCAATGGTAATATACAGTATAACTGTCATACTAAATATGAAAGTTGTATAATCAAAACTCCAAAACCAAACATGCAATCCGTCTAAAAATGCATGTAATAATGAATCGATGTGAGTTTTACCAGAATCAGGTATTTTGGTAAGGTTTACAATTACAAAATTTAGGTTTCACTCATAATGACAGTATAACTGCCACATTCAATTTGACATCTATTTAAACATAACTCCTAAACCACAAATGCACAATGGCTATTAATGCCTGGAGAAATGTCTCTTTGTGAGTTTTACTGGAAAAAAAATATTTCGTAATGTTTGTACCGACACAAGTTAGTTTTTTTTACTCAATATGACAGTGTTACTGTCATACTAAATATGGAAGTTATATAAACATAACTCCAAAACCAAACATGCATTATCTCTAAAAATGCCTGTAATTTTGTATCCATGTGAGTTTTACTAGAATCAGTTGTTTTTGTAAGGTTTGCAAATACAAAATATGGGTTTTACTCACAGTATACTGTCACACTCAATCTGACAGTTATTTAAACATAACTCCTAAACCACACATGCCAAATGGCTAATAATGCCTGGAGAAATGTCTCTTTGTGAGATTTGCAGGAAAAAAAATATTTTGTAAGGTTTGTAAAGACACAAGTTAGTTTTTATTACTCAATATGACAGTATTACTGTAATACTAAATATGAAAGTTATATAAACACAACTCCAAAATCAAACATGCATCATGTCTAAAAATGCCTGCAATATTGCATCCATGTGAGTTTTACTAGAATCAGTTGTTTTTGTAAGGTTTTTGCAAATACAAAAATTAGGTTTTACTCACTATGACAGTTATTTAAACATAACTCCTAAACAACAAATGCAAAATGACTAAAAATGCTTGGAGAAATGTATCTTTGTTAGATTAACTAAAACAATGATCTTTTTTATGGTTTGCAAAGAAACACATTTTAGTTTTTTGTACTCAATATGATAGTATAACTGTTATACTAAATATGAAAGTTGTATAAACATAACCCCAAAACCAAACATGTAATCTGTCTAAAAATGCCTGTAATATTGAATATTTGTGAGTTTTACCAGAATCAGGTATTTTGGTAAGGTTTACAATTACAAAAATTAGGTCATGATGACAGTATTACTGCCACATTCAATATGACAGTTATTTAAACATAACTCCTAAACCACACATGCAAAATGGCTAATAATGCCTGTAGATATGTATCTTTGTGAGTTTTACTAGAAAAAATATATTTTGTAAGTTAGTTTTTTTTACTTAATATGACAGTATAACTGTCATACTAAATCCATCCATTTTCTTCCGCTTATCCGAGGTCCGGTTGCAGGGGCAGCAGCCTAAGCAGAGAAGCCCGGACTTCCCTATCCCCAACCACTTCGTCCAGCTCATCTCGGGGGATCCCGAGGCGTTCGACAGCCCAGCCAGGAGACATAGTCTTCCCAATGTGTCCTGGGTCTTCCCCGCGGCCTCCTGCCCGTCGGACTTGCCCTAATGAAAAAAGCAATACAAATGTATTCAAACACAACTCTAAACCAAACATGCAAAATGTCTAAAAATGCCTGTAATATTGAATCTATGTGAGTTTTACCAGAATCAGGTATTGTGGTAAGGTTAACATTTACAAAAATTAGGTTTTACTCATAATAACAGTATAACTGCCACATTCAATTTGACATTTATTTAAACATAACTCCTAAACCACATGTGCACAATGGCTAATAATGCCTGGAGAAATGTCTCTTTGTGAGTTTTACTGGAAAAAAAAATATTTTTTAAGGTTTGTACAGATACAAGTTAGTTTTTTTTATTCAATATGACAGTATTACTGTCATACAAAATATGAAAAATATATAAACATTACTACAAAACCAAACATGCATTATGTCTAAAAATGCCCGTAATCAGGGCCGGCCCGTGGCATAGGCCGTATAGGCAAATGCTAAGGGCGCCGTCCATCAGGGGGCGCCACGCCAGTGCCACAAATGTTGGAGAAAAAAAAAAAAAAAAAAAGTTGATACTATTATTTCTAAATACAAAAAATAATCCCACGTTAATTAAAATGCAAATTAAAGCCTATTTAATAGAAATATTATTTGTTACAACATTACGCCCCCCCCCTTCCCCCCGCACGGCCCCCCCCCCCCCTTTCCCGTATCATGACTCTTTTTGGACGTCACCACATCAAAAAATCAACACAAGATGTCAAAACGGCCAAAACTGTCAGGTGCCCAGGGAAGAAAAAAGAGAAAAGAAGAGGAGGAGAAACGAGAAAAGACAGAGGTAGCAGGTAGGTAACGTTAGCCTACATGAAATTTTTTGTCTGTTACAGAATGTGATAGTAACCTGGCTTTTTAGCATTAAGCTAATGTTACATGATTCGGCAATTGCTAATCAATAAATAGCTAGTTCTGTTTTAACGTCGGGTTAATATTGTGGAGGGGGCTAAATTGTTATGGAAAATAATAATGTAACGTTAGGTAATTACAGTACTCCCACCTTACATTCCTCAGGGACATTTGTATTAGATCTTTTAAGCAGGTGTTTTTGTTTACATTGTTATTGCCTTCTGGTTAGCTAATGTTTGCCCTGCAGGTAATAGTCACTTTTCCACCCCTTTATATATTAGGTATAGTTGTAAGCAGAGGTGGCTAGAGTAGCCAGAAATTGTACTCAAGTAAGAGTACTGTTACTTTAGAGATTTATTACTCAAGTAAAAGTAAGGAGTAGTCACCCAAATATTTACTTGAGTAAAAGTAAAAAGTATGTTGTGAAAAAACTACTCAAGTACTGAGTAACTGATGAGTAACATACACATACACACACACATATATATATATATATATATATATATATATATATATATATATATATATATATATACACATACATATACATTGATATATACAGTATATAATTTATATGTATTTATTTTGCTGTTTTTGTTTACATGTTAAAGATGTTTTAATGAATAAACATGCATGTTTAACATATAGATTATTTTCTTTCATGCAGACTAGAATATAAGTTGGTGTATTACCTGATTCTGATGACTTGCGTTGACTGTAATCAGACAGTAGTGATGATAACGTCCACGTTTTCAAATGGAGGAGAAGAAAAGTTCCTCCTTTCTGTCTAATACCACATGAAAGTGGTTGGTTTTTGGCACCTTGTTTGTCCAGCTTCCATATTCGTTTTTATACACTTTACAAGAAATATATTGGCGTCAAACTCCGTAGCTTGCTAGCTTGTTTGCGCTGGCTTTCGGAGACTCTTGTTTTGAAAGCGCAGGCGCGATGGAGCGGCACTTTTATTGTGAAGACAGGAACGTCCTCATGTGCGGTCAGTCTTGAGGCTTTTGACGGGATGTACGGTTGAAATAAAAAAAGTATATTTTTTCCTTCACACTTTTGATTGATTGATTGGAACTTTTATGATTAGATTGCACAGTACAATAAATATTCCGTACAATTGACCACTAAATGGTATCACCCCAATAAGTTTTTCAACTTGTTTAAGTCAGGTCATGTGACCACCTGGCTCTGTTTGATTGGTCCAACGTCACCAGTGACTGCATCTGATTGGTGGAACGAAGTGAAACGTCACCAGGAAGGCAGGCACTTTGAAGGTCTGTCTGACAGACCAAAACAAACAAAGCGTGCATTAACAGATCGATACAAATTAGTAGCGAGTAGCGAGCTGAATGTAGATAAAAGTAGCGGAGTAAAAGTAGCGTTCCTTCTCTATAAATATACTTAAGTAAAAGTAAAAGTATGTTGCATTAAAACTACTCTTAGAAGTACAATTTATCCCAAAATTTACTCAAGTAGATGTAACAGAGTAAATGTAGCGCGTTACTACCCACCTCTGGTTGTAAGTAAAAAAAAAGGTCAAAGACAAAGCTATTCGGTTTCTTGTGAGTATATACACTTCACTGCCGATGTGGGGGGGCGCCACCTAAAATCTTGTCTAGGGCGCCAGATTGGTTAGGGCCGGGCCTGCCCGTAATATTGTATCCATGTGAGTTTTAGTAGAATCATTTGTTTTCATAAGGTTTGCAATTACAAAATATGTGTTTTACTCACTATGACAGTATACTGTCACACTCAATTTGACGATTATTTAAACATAAGTCCTAAACCACACATGCAAAATGGCTAATAATGCCTTGAGTTATGTATCTTTGTGAGTTTTACTAGAAAAAATATATTTTGTAATGTTTGCAAATACCCAAGTTATTTTTTTACTTAATATGACAGTATAACTGTCATACTAAATCCATCCATTTTCTTCCTGCTTATCCGAGGTCAGGTTGCGGGGGCAGCAGCCTAAGCAGAGAAGCCCAGACTTTCCTCTCCCCAGCCACTTTGTCCAGCTCTTCTCGGGGGATCCCGAGGCATTTACAGGCCAGCCAGGAGACATAAATAGATAGATACATAGATAGTACTTGATTGATTCCTTCAGGAGAGTTCCCTCAGGAAAATTTAAATTCCAGCAGTAGTGTACAAAATTGTAAAAAGTGAAAAGTAAATAATGGGGGTATAAATTGAAACAAAATAGAAACATATTACAATAGAATAAAAATAAAAAGCAACAATGAGAATAAAAAATAAAAAATGCATTCAAACACAAGGACAGCCGCCTCAGGAAGTACAGCTCTGTCCTTTCCTGTACAAGTGGTCTATGTTAACAGTCCAGTCCAGTTTATTGTCCACCCACACCCCAAGGTACTTGAATGATAGTCTTCCCAATGTGTCCTGGGTCTTCCCCGTGGCCTCCTGCCGGTCGGCCTTGCCCTAACGAAAATAACAATAAAAAATGTATTCAAACACAACTCCTAAACCAAACATGTAAAATGTCTAAAAATGCCTGTAAAATTGAATCTATGTTTTACTAGAATCAGTTGTTTTTATAAGGTTTGCAAATACAAAATTAAGTTTTACACATAATGACAGTATAACTGCCACACTCAATATGACAGTTATTTAAACATAATTCCTAAACCACACATGAAAAATGTCTAATAATGCGTGAAGAAATGTATCTTTGTGATTTTTATTAGAAACGTTTTCTTTTGTGAGGTTTGCAAAGACAAAAGTTAGTTTTTTTACTCAATATGACAGTGTAACTGCCACACTCACTATGACAGTTATTTAAACATAACTCCTAAACTCATACTTGCCAACATTGAGACCTCCGATTTCAGGAGGTGGGGGTGGGGAAGGCATGGTCGGGGGTGGGGTGGGGGCGTGGTTGGGGGTGTGGTTGAGAGGGGAGGAGTATATTTAGAGCTAGAATTCACCAAGTCAAGTATTTCATATATTTATATATACATATATATATATATATATATATATATATATATATATATATATATATATATATATATATATATATATATATATATATATATATATATATATATATATACATATATATATATAAATATATACACACACATATATAAAAAAAACTTGACTTTCAGTGAATTCTAGCTATATATATATATATATATAAAAAAAAATCACAAGACTACTTCATCTCTACAGGCCTGTTTCATGAGGGGTTCCCTCAATCATCAGGAGATATAAGACATATATATATATATATATATATATATATATATATATATATATATATATATATATATATATATATATATATATATATAAAATAAATACTTGAATTTCAGTTTTCATTTATTTACACATATACACACACATAACACTCATCTACTCATTGTTGAGTTAAGGGTTGAATTGTCCATCCTTGTTCTATTCTCTGTCACTATTTTTATAACCATGCTGAACACCCTCTCTGATGATGCATTGCTGTGTGGCACGCACAAAAGTGCTTTCATCAAATGCACGAGAGTCTGGAATTTTCCATCCCTCCCGAGCATGGCCAAAACCGGTCAATCTTTGCTTCCTGAGGAAGATCTTCACTGCCAAGCACTTGGTATTCCACTACTTCTTCTATCCAGGTCCAATCGCAGCTGCGGCTTGGAACTTATAAGCGTGTTTCTTCATCTTACTCGTCGTCGGCGTCGCCATGGCTGTATCTTCCGCGTTCTTCTGCTTTGTCTCCTTGTTGTGTGCGCAGTTGTGCACTGCATTCTCTAAAAGCCCTGGATGTTATTGTCACATATGCATGTACAGTAGATGGCAGTATTGCCCTGTTTAAAGAGTGTCACAACATTGCTGTTTACGGCAGACAAACTGCTTTACGGTAGACGAAAACGTGACTGCTGTTGTTTTGTGTTGTTACCGTGCTGGGAGGACGTTAATGAAACTACCTAACAATAAACCCACATAAGAAACCAAGAACTCGCCCTCGATCATTCTACAGTTATAACGTGATTGGGCAGGCATGCTGTTTATATCGTGGGAAAGCAGACGTGAATACAGGCTGTCCTCACTCAGATCAGCCTGAATTTCGGGAGATTTTCGGGAGAAAATTTGTCCCGGGAGGTTTTCGTGAGAGGCGCTGAATTTCGGGAGTCTCCTGGAAAATCCAGGAGTATTGGCAAGTATGCCTAAACTACACATAAAAAATGCCTAATAATGCCTGAAATAAGGCATTCTTGTGAGTTTTACTCGAAACATATGCTTTTTTAAGGCTTGCAAACACAAAAAGTATTTGGTTTCCTCTATATGACAGTAAAGTTCTTAAAATCCTGAGATAATGCGAAATAAGCAAAAACAATGTATTCCATCATAATTCCTACACCAAATAAGCAAAATGTCTAAAAATGCCTGTAATATTGAATCTGTGTGAGTTTTACTAAAATCAGTTGTTTTGGTAAGGTTTACAAATACAAAAATGAGGTTTTACTCTTTATGACAGTTATTTAAACATAACTCCATCCATCCAGCCATCCATTTTCTTCCGCTTATCCGAGGTCGGGTTGCGGGGGCTGCAGCCTAAGCAGGGAAGCCCAAACTTTCCTCTCCCCAGCCACTTCGTCCAGCTCCTCCCGGGGAGGAAACTCATTTCGGCCGCTTGTAACCGTGATTTTGTCCTTTCGGCCATGATACAAAGCTCATGACCATAGGTCAGGATGGGAACGTAGATCGACCGGTAAATCGAGAGCTTTGCCTTCCGGCTCAGCTCCTTCTTCACCACAACGGATCAATACAGCGTCCGCATTACTGAAGACGCCACACCGATCCGCCTGTCGATCTCACGATCCACTCTTCCCTCACTCGTGAACAAGACTCTGAGGTCCTTGAACTCCTCCACTTGGGGCAAGATCTCCTCCCCAACCCGGAGATGGCACTCCACCCTTTTCCGGGCGAGAACCATGGACTCAGACTTGGAGGTGCTGATTCACATCCCAGTCACTTCACACTCGTCTGCGAACCGATCCAGTGAGGGTTGAAGATCTTGGCCAGATTAAGCCATCAGGACCACATCATCTGCAAATAGCAGAGACCTAATCCAACACCAAACCGGATCCCCTCAACGCCCTGACTGCGCCTAGAAATTCTGTCCATAAAGGTTATGAACAGAATCGGTGACAAAGGGCAGCCTTGGCGGAGTCCAACCCTCACTGGAAACGGGTCCGACTTACTGCCGGCAATGCGGACCAAGCTCTGACTCTTGCAAAGGGAGCGAACCGCCACAATAAGACAGTCCGTTACCCCATACTCTCTAAGCACTCCCCACAGGACTTCCAGGGGTAGATGGTCGAATGCCTTCTCCAAGTCCATAAAGCACATGTAGACTGGTTGGGCAAACTCCCATGCACCCTCAAGGACCCTGTAGAGAGTATAAAGCTGGTCCGCAGTTCCACGACCAGGACGTAAACCACACTGTTCCTCCTGAATCCGAGGTTCGACTATCCGGCGTAGCCTCTTCTCCAGTACACATGAATAGACCTTACCGGGAAGACTGAGGAGTGTGATCTCACGATTGTTGAAACACACCCTCTGGTTCCCCTTCTTAAAGAGAGGAACCACCACCCCGGTCTCCCAATCCAGAAGTACCGCCCCCGATGTCCACGCGATGTTGCAGAGTCTTGTCAACCAAGACAGCCCCACAGCATCCAGAGCCTTAAGGAACTCCGGACGGATCTCATCCACCCCCAGGGCGTTGCCATTGAGGAGCTTTTTAACTACCTTGGCATCCTCAGCCCCAGAAATAGGAGAGCCCACCACAGATTCCCCAGGCAATGCTTCCGCATAGGAAGACATGTTGGTGGGATTAAGGAGGTCTTCGAAGTATTCCCTCCACCGATCAATAACAGCTGCAGTAGAGGTCAGCAGCGCACCATCCTCACCATACACGGTGTTACAGTGCACTGCTGCCCCCCCCTTGAGCCGGCGGATGGTGGTCCAGAATCGCTTCGAAGCCGTCTGGAAGTCGTTTTCCATGGCTTCTCCAAACTCCTCCCATGTCCGAGTTTTTGCCTCTGCGACCGCTGAAGCCGCACTTCGCTTGGCCTGTCGGCTGCCTCTGGAGTCCCATGAGCCAAAAGGACCCGATAGGCTCTTTCTTCAGCTTGACGGCATCCCTCACTGCTGGTGTCCACCAGCGGGTTCTAGAGTTTGGTGCCACGACAGGCACCAAACTCCTTGCGGCCACAGCTCCAATCAGCCGGCTCGACAAGAGAGGCACGGAACATGGTCCACTCAGACTCAATGTCCAGCGCCTCCCTCGTGACATATTCAAAGTTCTTCCGGAGGCGTTCCCAGCAAACCCTCACAATGCGTTTGGGCCTGCCAGGTCTGTCAGGCATCCTCCCCCACCATCGCAGCCAACTCACCACCAGGTGGTGATCGGTAGAAAGCTCCGCCCCTCTCTTCACCCGAGTGTCCAAAACATGAGACCGCAAATCCGATGACACAACTACAAAATCGATCATGGAACTGCGGCCTAGGGTGTCCTGGTGCCAAGTGCACATATGGACACCCTTATGTTTGAACTTGGTGTTTGTTATTGACAATGTGTGACGAGCACAAAAGTCCAATAACAAAACACCACTCGGGTTCAGATCCGGGGCGGCCATTCTTCCCAATCACGCCTCTCCAGGTTTCACTGTTGTTGCCAAGATGAGCGTTGAAGGCCCCCAGTAGAACGAGGGAATCACCCGGTGGAGCACTTTCCAGTACTCCCTCGAGTGAATCCAAAAAGGGTGGGTACTCTGAGCTGCCGTTTGGCGCGTAAGGCTAAACAACAGTCAGGACCCGTCCCCCCACCCGAAGGCGGAGGAAAGCTACCCACTGGTCCACTGGGTTGAACTCCAACGTGCAGGCTTTGAGCCGGGGGGCAACAAGAATTGCCACCCGAGCCCGTCGCCTCTCAACGCAAGCATTATAACTCCAAAACAACAAATGCTAATAATGCTTGGAAAAATGTATCTTTGTTAGTTTTACTAGAATAATAATCTTCTGTAAGGTTTGCAGACACAAGTTGTTGTTTTTTTACTCAATATGACAGTATAACTGTCATACTAAATATGAAAGTTGTATAAACATATCTCCAAAACCAGTGTTGGGTTAGTTACTGAAAACCAGTAACTAGTTACAGTTACTAGTTACTTTATTTCAAAAGTAACTCAGTTACTAACTCAGTTACTTACACCAAAAAGTAATGCGTTACTGTGAAAAGTAACTATTTAGTTACTTCTTTTTTTCTTCTTCTTTTTTTTTAAAGCTCCCATTAATGCCCTTTTTGCCTTCATTTCAGTACTGTTATTGCACTGGAGAATAATACAATCTGTTGATCAACTTGACATACATTTTTATTTTCCTTTTAACATAATTAATGAAAAACAGTGCAACATAAAAAGGCATTCCTCCTTTCTTTAAACTTGGACCAATGACCATGAATAAAAAAACAAGTTAAAGTGCAACATAAGAAGGCTCATCATCTTCCTTGAAACATAAAGCCTGACATCCGGAGTGATGCTGCTGTCTTCCACACTTGGAGCCATGGATTGTAGAATACTTGTTTTCATTGACACAGATGGTGAAGTTTCAGTGCTCAGTAGAGATGGAACACTTTTGAGGGGTTTAAGCACCTGGAGGACCTCACTTGCCACTCTCACATCATCATCAGACAGGGTGACATTTGTCTTCAGGGTGTTGTGGGTCAATGCAGAGTATATAGCTGCCTGCTGCTCCAACATATCATAAGTGGAGTTCCACCTCGTTGGGACATCATGTATGAGCAGGCAGCTTTAGCATTTCTTGCTTTGTCTTAAGCACATGAGCAGCTGTTGTGCTTGGGTGGAAGTAAGAAACCTTCCTGATCCTCTCAAGGAGGCGCTCCATCCTATTGACTGAGATTCCCTTCTGTGATGCCAAATTCACTACATGTGCAAAGCACCTATCTGTGGTCCCAGTCCTGCCTCATTCTCTGTAATTATTTGATTTTTGGCATTATCACGTGTGACTGGGATATCTTTATCTTCCATTCCTCCACTGCTTGTGTCAGTACCTGCGCAAGGTGACTCTCGTAGAGGGGGCGTGTCTTCTCATCTCCCAGTCTGCTGTGATGAAGTGAGCGCTTATAGTTCCGCTGGTCGTCCACCCGTCTGTCATGAGCGCAACAGCTGATGCTCGGGATAGTTCATCCACAACTTTTTTCTTCTCCTGCTCATAAAGATCTGGCACAATCTTATTGCTGAAGTGGGTGCGCGACGGGATGTCGTAACGTGGTTCAAGCACGTTCAGCATGTGTTTAAACCCCTCGTTTTGCACAACCGAGTCTGCACTTATAAACACACCGATTCAGTGGCGGGGGCGTTCAAGCTCCTCCGTTACTCCGCTCGCCATGACCACGCTGTGTGTGGACTGAACGTGCCAACAACTTTTTTTTTTGTTTCATATATCAAACCGCGGATCACGTGCTTGTGTGCCTCATCCCCTCCCCACACCCACACACACACACACATAGACCGCGCCTCTTTTCTTCTCTCAGGCTTGTGACAGAGGAAGATTCAGAAGAACGACACCGCAGCGCTTCTGTTTCTAGCCGATACTACATCAAAAGTAACGTAAAATAACGCAGTAACGCATCATGTAGTAACGGTAACTAAATTACTGAATAAAAAAAAATAACGCGTTAGATTACTAGTTATCGCCGAAACTAACGGCGTTACAGTAACGCGTTACTTTGTAACGCGTTAGTCCCAACACTGTCCAAAGCCAAACATGCAATCCATCTAAAGATGCCTGTAATATTGAATCTATGAAAAATAGTTTTTTTACTCAATATGACAGTATAACTGCCATACTAAATCCATCCATTTTCTTCCGCTTATCGGAGGTCGGGTTGCGGGGGCAGCAGCCTAAGCAGAGAAGCCCCAGCCACTTTGTCCAGCTCTTCTCGGGGGATCCCGAGGCGTTCCCAGGCCAGCCTGAGACATAGTCTTCCCAATGTGTCCTGGGTCTTCCCCGTGGCCCCCTGCCGATCGGACTTGCCCTAACGAAAAAAGCAAAAAAAATGTATTCAAACATGTGAAATGTCTAAAGATGCCTGTAATATTGAATCTATGTGAGTTTTACTAGAATCAGTTGTTTTTGTAAGGTTTGCAAATACAAAAATTTGGTTTTACACATAATAATAGTATATCTGCCACATTCAATATGACAGTTATTTAAACATATTTCCTAAACCACACATTAAAAATGTCTAATAATGCCTGGAAAACATTATTTTTGTGAGTTTTACTGGAAAAACATAGTTTGTAATGTTTGTAAAGACACAAGTTAGTTTTACTCAAGATGACAGTATAACTGTCATAATACATATGAAAGTTATATAAACATAATTCCAAAACCAAACATGCATTATGTCTAAAAATACCTGTAAAATTGTATCCATGTGAGTTTTACTAGAATCCTTTTTTGCGATGAGGTGGCGACTTGTCCGGGGTGTACCCCGCCTTCCGCCCGATTGTAGCTGAGATAGGCTCCAGCGCCCCCTGCCACCCCAAAAGGGAATAAGCGGTAGAAAATGGATGGATGGGCATTTTTTGTTGTCATTACTAAATCCATCCATTTTCTTCCGCTTAACCGAGGTCGGGTTGCGGGGGCAGCAGCCTAAACAGAGAAGCCCAGACTTCCCTCTCCCCAGCCACTTCTTCCAGCTCTTCTCGGGGGATCCTGAGGCGTTCCCAGGCCAGCCGGGAGACATAATCTTCCCAATGTGTCCTGGGTCTTCCCCGTGGCCTCCTGCCGGTCGGACTTGCCCTAAACACATCCCTCGGGAGGCGTTCGGGTGGCATCCTGAGCAGATGCCCGAACCACCTCATCTGGCTCCTCTCAATGTGGAGGAGCAGCGCTTTACTCTGAGTTCCTCCCGGATGACAGAGCTTCGGGAGAGACCCGCCACCCGGCAGAGGAAACTCAATTTGGCCGCTTGTCTTTGATATTGTCTTTTCGGTCATAACCATGACCATGGGTGCAGGATGGGAATGTAGATCGACCGGTAAATTTAGAGCTTTTAATTCTGGCTCAGCTCCTTCTTCACCACAATGGATCGATATAGCGTCCTCATTACTGAAGACGCCGCACCGATCCGCCTGTGGATCTCATGATCCACTCTTCCCTCACTCGTGAACAAGACTCCTAGGTACTTGAACTCCTCCACTTGGGGCCATCTAGTATGTGCCATGGCCTCCTCAACCTGGAAATGGCACCCCACCCTTTACCGGGCGAGAACCATGGACTCGGACTTGGAGGTGCTGATTCTCATCCCAGTCGCTTCATACTCGGCCATCCAATGGAGATCCTGGCCAGTTGAAGCCATCAGGACCACATCAACTGCAAAAAGCAGAGACCTAATCCTGCAACCACCAAACCGGATCCCCTCAACGCCATGACTGCAATTCTGTCCATAAAAGTTAACAACAGAATCGGTGACAAAGGGCAGCCTTGGTGGACCAAGGCTGCCCTACACTGATCATACAGGGAGCGACCCGCCACAATAAGACAGTCCGATACCCCATACTCTTGTCTTTGAGCCGGGGGGACAACAAGAATTGCCACCCCAGCCTCTCATTGCTTGCAACGCCATGGTGGAAGAGAGTCCAGCCCCTCTCGAGAGAACAGGTTCCTGTGCGTCGAAGTGAGTCCAACTATATCTAGCCGGAACTTATCCATCTCGCACACCAGCTCAGGCTCCTTCCCTCCCAGCGAGGTGACATTTCACGTCAGAAGAGCTAGCTTATGTAGCCGATGATCGGACCGCCAAGTGCCCTGCCTTTGGCTGCCGCTCAGCTCACACTGCACCCGACCTCTATAACCCAGCCCATGAGTGGTGAGCCCATTGGAGGAGGGAACCACGTTGCTTCATTGAGCTGAGCCAGCCAACAGGCGCTCGCCATCGTGCCCCACCTCTGGGCCTGGCTCCACAGGGGAGCCACGGTGACCCGCATCCGGGCGAGGAAAAATCTAGGACCTCGATTTGTACTTTTCATAAAGGTCTTTGAGCTGCTCTTTGTCTGATCCCTCACCTAGGACCTATTTGTCTTGGGAGAGCCTACGAGGGGGCATAGAAGCCCACAGACAGCATAGCTCCTAGGATCAGTGGGCCCCGCAAACTCCTCTACCACGATAAGGTGGCGGCTCAGAAAGGAGGTTATGTAAACATAACTCCAAAACCAAACATGCATTATGTCTAAAAATGCCTAAAATATTGTACCTGTGTGACTTTTACTAGAATGGGTTGTTTTTGTAAGGTTTGTAAATACAAACATTTGGTTTTACTCACTATGGTAAATGGGCTATACTTGTATAGCGCTTTTCTACCTTCAAGGTACACAAAGCGCTTTGACACTATTTTTACATTCATCCATTCACACACTGATGGCGGAAGCTGGCATGCAAGGCCCTAACCACAACCCATCAGGAGCAAGGGTAAAGTGTCTCCCTCAAGGACACAACGGACGTGACGAGGTTGGTAGAAGGTGGGGATCGAACCAAGAACCCTCAGGTTGCTGGAACGGCCACTCTCCCAACTGCGCCACGCCTTCCCCATGTATACTGTCTCTGTCTCTGTATCTGACAGTTATTTAAACATAATTCCGAAACCACACATGCAAAATGGCTAATAAGAGAAATGTATCTTTGTGAGTTTTACTGGAAAAAAATATTTTGTAAGGTTTGCAAAGACACGTCTTTTTTTTTTTTTTTTTACTTAATATGACAGTATAACTGTCATACTAAATATGAAAAGTTATAAACCTAACTCCAAAACCAAACCTGCATTATGTCTAAAAATGCCTGTAATATTGTATATTTGTGAATTTTACTAGAATCAGGAGGTTTTAAGGTTTAAAAATACAAAAATTAGGTTTTACTCATAATGACAGTATAACTGCCACACGCAATATGACAGTTATTTAAAAACTCCTAATCCACACAAGCAAAATGGCTATTGATGCCTGAAATAATGCATCCTTAGGAGTTTTCCTCGAAACATAAGCTTTTTTAAATCTTGCAAACACAAAAAGTAGTTTTTTACTCAATATGACAGTAATGTTCTTAAAATCCTGAGATAATGCGAAAAAAGCCATAAAAATGTATTCAATCATAATTTCTAAACTAAACATGCAAAATGTGTAAAAATGCCTGTAATATTGAATCCATGTGAGTTTTACTAGTTTAGGTTGTATTTGAAATTTTTGCAAATACAAAAATTAGGTTTTTTTCACCATGACAATGTACACTCAATATGACAGTAAATTAAACATAACTCCTAAACTACACTTAAAAATGAGCTAATGTTGCCTGAAATAATGGATCCTTGGGAGTTTTACTCGAAACGAATGCTTTTTTTAAGGTTTGTAAACACAAAAAGTAGTTTTTACTCAATATGACAGTAATGTTCTTAAAATTCTGAGATAATGCGAAAAAAACAATAAATATGTATTCCAACATAATTCCTAAACCAACATTGCAAAATGTCTAAAAATGCCTGTAATATTAAATCCATGTGAGTTTTACTAGAATCAGTTGTTTTAGTAAGGTTTGCAAAACAAAAAATTTGGTTTTACTCTTTATGAAAGTAAACTGTCACACTCAATATGACAATTTTTTAATCATAACTCCTAAACTACTCATGCAAAATGGCTAATATTGTTTGAAATAATGGATCTGTGGGAGTTTTCCTCGAAACATATGTTTTCTTAAGGCTTGCAAACACAAAAAGTATTTTTGTACTCAATATTACAGTAATGTTCTTAAATTCCTGAGATAATGCGAAAAAAGAAAAACAAATGTATTCAATCATAATTTCTAAACTAAACATGCAAAATGTGTAAAAATGCCTGTTTTTTTGATTCCATGTGAGTTTTACTAGAACCAGTTGTTTTAGTGAAGTTTGCAAAAACAAAATATAGGTTTTACTCTTTATGAAAGTAAACTGTCACACTCAATATGACAGTTTTTTAATCATAACTCCTAAACTTCTCATGCAAAAGGGCTAATAATGTTTGAAACAATGGAGCCTTGGGAGTTTTCCTTGAAACATATGCTTTCTTAAGGCTTGCAAACACAAAAAGTATTTTTTGTACTCAATATGACAGTAATGTTCTTAAAATTCTGAGATAATGCGAAAAAAGCAAAAAAAAATTTATTCCAACATAATTCCTAAACCAACAATGCAAAATGTCTAAAAATGCCAGTAATATTAAATCCATGTGAGTTTCACTAGAATCAGTTGTTTTAGTAAGGTTTGCCAAAGCAAAAATGAGGTTTTACTCTTTATGAAAGTAAACTGTCACACTCAATATGACAATTTTTTAATCATAACTCCTAAACCACTCATGCAAAATGGCTAATAATGTTTAAAATAATAGTTCCTTGGGAGTTTACCTCGAAACATATGCTTTCTTAAGGCTTGCAAACACAAAAAGTATTTTTTTACTCAATATGACAGTAATGTTCTTAAAATTCTGAGATAATGCGAAAAAAGCCATAAAAATGTATTCAATCATAATTTCGAAAATAAACATGCAAAATGTGTAAAAATGCCTGTATTATTGAATCCATGTGAGTTTTACTAGAATCAGTTGTTTTAGTGAAGTTTGCAAAAACAAAAATTAGGTTTTACTCTTTATGAAAATAAACTGTCACACTCAATATGACAATTTTTTAATCATAACTCCTAAACCACTCATGCAAAATGGCTAATAATGTTTAAAATAATAGTTCCTTGGGAGTTTACCTCGAAACATATGCTTTCTTAAGGCTTGCAAACACAAAAAGTATTTTTTTACTCAATATGACAGTAATGTTCTTAAAATCCTGAGATAATGCGAAAAAAGCCATAAAAATGTATTCAATCATAATTTCTAAAATAAACATGCAAAATGTGTAAAAATGCCTGTATTATTGAATCCATGTGAGTTTTACTAGAATCAGTTGTTTTAGTAAAGTTTGCAAAAACAAAAATTAGGTTTTACTCTTTGTGAAAGTAAACTGTCACACTCAATATGACAGTTTTTTAATCATAACTCCTAAACTACTCATGCAAAATGGCTAATAATGTTTGAAATAATGGATCCTTGGGAGTTTTCCTTGAAACATATGCTTTCTTAAGGCTTGCAAACACAAAAAGTATTTTTTGTACTCAATATGACAGTAATGTTCTTAAAATTCTGAGATAATGCGAAAAAAGCAATAAAAATGTATTCCAACATAATTCCTAAACCAACAATGCAAAATGTCTAAAAATGCCAGTAATATTAAATCCATGTGAGTTTCACTAGAATCAGTTGTTTTAGTAAGGTTTGCAAAAGCAAAAATTAGGTTTTACTCTTTATGAATGTAAACTGTCACACTCAATATGACAAGTTTTTAATCATAACTCCATAACCACTCATGCAAAATGGCTAATAATGTTTGAAATAATGGATTCTTGGGAGTTTTCCTCGAAACATATGCTTTCTTAAGGCTTGCAAACACAAAAAGTATTTTTTTTACTCAATATGACAGTAATGTTCTTAAAATCCTGAGATAATGCGAAAAAAGCCATAAAAATGTATTCAATCATAATTTCTAAACTAAACATGCAAAATGTGTAAAAATGCCTGTATTATTGAATCCATGTGAGTTTTACTAGAATCAGTTGTTTTAGTAAAGTTTGCAAAAACAAAAATTAGGTTTTACTCTTTATGAAAGTAAACTGTCACACTCAATATGACAGTTTTTTAATCATAACTCCTAAACTACTCATGTAAAATGGCTAATAATGTTTGAAATAATGGATCCTTGGGAGTTTTCCTTGAAACATATGCTTTCTTAAGGCTTGCAAATACAAAAAGTATTTTTTGTACTCAATATGACAGTAATGTTCTTTAAATTCTGAGATAATGCGAAAAAAGCAATAAAAATGTATTCCAACATAATTCCTAAACCAACAATGCAAAATGTCTAAAAATGCCAGTAATATTAAATCCATGTGAGTTTCACTAGAATCAGTTGTTTTAGTAAGGTTTGCAAAAGTAAAAATTAGGTTTTACTCTTCATAAAAGTAAACTGTCACACTCAATATGACAATTTTTTAATCATAACTCCTAAACCACTCATGCAAAATGGCTAATAATGTTTGAAATAATGGATCTTTGGGAGTTTACCTCGAAACATATGCTTTTTTAAGGCTTGCAAACACAAAAAGTATTATTTTACTCAATATGACAGTAATGTTCTTAAAATCCTGAGATAATGCGAAAAAAGCCATAAAAATGTATTCAATCATAATTTCTAAACTAAACATGCAAAATGTGTAAAAATGCCTGTATTATTGAATCCATGTGAGTTTTACTAGAACCAGTTGTTTTAGTGAAGTTTGCAAAAACAAAAATTAGGTTTTACTCTTTATGAAAGTAAACTGTCACACTCAATATGACAGTTTTTTAATCATAACTCCTAAACTACTCATGCAAAATGGCTAATAATGTTTGAAATAATGGATCCTTGGGAGTTTTCCTTGAAACATATGCTTTCTTAAGGCTTGCAAACACAAAAAGTATTTTTTGTATTCAATATGACAGTAATGTTCTTAAAATTCTGAGATAATGCGAAAAAAGCAATAAAAATGTATTCCAACATAATTCCTAAACCAACAATGCAAAATGTCTAAAAATGCCAGTAATATTAAATCCATGTGAGTTTCACTAGAATCAGTTGTTTTAGTAAGGTTTGCAAAAGCAAAAATTAGGTTTTACTCTTCATAAAAGTAAACTGTCACACTCAATATGACAATTTTTTAATCATAACTCCTAAACCACTCATGCAAAATGGCTAATAATGTTTGAAATAATGGATCCTTGGGAGTTTACCTCGAAACATATGCTTTTTTAAGGCTTGCAAACACAAAAAGTATTACTTTACTCAATATGACAGTAATGTTCTTAAAATCCTGAGATAATGCGAAAAAAGCCATAAAAATGTATTCAATCATAATTTCTAAACTAAACATGCAAAATGTGTAAAAATGCCTGTATTATTGAATCCATGTGAGTTTTACTAGAACCAGTTGTTTTAGTGAAGTTTGCAAAAACAAAAATTAGGTTTTACTCTTTATGAAAGTAAACTGTCACACTCAATATGACAATTTTTTAATCATAACTCCTAAACTACTCATGCAAAATGGCTAATAATGTTTGAAATAATGGATCCTTGGGAGTTTTCCTCGAAACATATGCTTTCTTAACGCTTGCAAACACAAAAAGTATTTTTTACTCAATATGACAGTAATGTTCTTAAAATCCTGAGATAATGCAAAAAAAGCAATAAAAATGTATTCAATCATAATTTCTAACTTAAACATGCAAAATGTGTAAAACTGCCTGTATTATTGATTCCAAGTGAGTTTTACTAGAATCAGTTGTTTTAGTGAAGTTTGCAAAAACAAAAATTAGGTTTTACTCTTTATGAAAGTAAACTGTCACACTCAATATGACAGTTTTTTAATCATAACTTCTAAACTACTCATGCAAAATGGCTAATAATGTTTGAAATAATGGATCCTTGGGAGTTTTCCTTGAAACATATGCTTTCTTAAGGCTTGCAAACACAAAAAGTATTTTTTTACTCCATATGACAGTAATGTTCTTAAAATCCTGAGATAATGCGAAAAAAGCCATAAAAATGTATTCAATCATAATTTCTAAACTAAAGATGCAAAATGTGTAAAAATGCCTGTATTATTGAATCCATGTGAGTTTTACTAGAATCAGTTGTTTTAGTGAAGTTTGCAAAAACAAAAATTAGGTTTTACTCTTAATGAAAGTAAACTGTCACACTCAATATGACAATTTTTTAATCATAACTCCTAAACCACTCATGCAAAATGGCTAATAATGTTTAAAATAATAGTTCCTTGGGAGTTTACCTCGAAACATATGCTTTCTTAAGGCTTGCAAACACAAAAAGTATTTTTTTACTCAATATGACAGTAATGTTCTTAAAATCCTGAGATAATGCGAAAAAAGCCATACAAATGTATTCAATCATAATTTCTAAACTAAACATGCAAAATGTGTAAAAATGCCTGTATTATTGAATCCATGTGAGTTTTCCTAGAATCAGTTGTTTTAGTGAAGTTTGCAAAAACAAAAATTAGGTTTTACTCTTTGTGAAAGTAAACTGTCACACTCAATATGACAGTTTTTTAATCATAACTCCTAAACTACTCATGCAAAATGGCTAATAATGTTTGAAATAATGGATTCTTGGGAGTTTTCCTTGAAACATATGCTTTCTTAAGGCTTGCAAACACAAAAAGTATTTTTTGTACTCAATATGACAGTAATGTTCTTAAAATTCTGAGATAATGCGAAAAAAGCAATAAAAATGTATTCCAACATAATTCCTAAACCAACAATGCAAAATGTCTAAAAATGCCAGTAATATTAAATCCATGTGAGTTTCACTAGAATCAGTTGTTTTAGTAAGGTTTGCAAAAGCAAAAATTAGGTTTTACTCTTTATGAAAGTAAACTGTCACCTCAATATGACAAGTTTTTAATCATAACTCCTAACCACTCATGCAAAATGGCTAATAATGTTTGAAATAATGGATTCTTGGGAGTTTTTCTCGAAACATATGCTTTCTTAAGGCTTGCAAACACAAAAAGTATTTTTTTTACTCAATATGACAGAAATGTTCTTAAAATCCTGAGATAATGCGAAAAAAGCCATAAAAATGTATTCAATCATAATTTCTAAACTAAACATGCAAAATGTGTAAAAATGCCTGTATTATTGAATCCATGTGAGTTTTACTAGAATCAGTTGTTTTAGTAAAGTTTGCAAAAACAAAAATTAGGTTTTACTCTTTGTGAAAGTAAACTGTCACACTCAATATGACAGTTTTTTAATCATAACTCCTAAACTACTCATGCAAAATGGCTAATAATGTTTGAAATAATGGATCCTTGGGAGTTTTCCTTGAAACATATGCTTTCTTAAGGCTTGCAAATACAAAAAGTATTTTTTGTACTCAATATGACAGTAATGTTCTTTAAATCCTGAGATAATGCGAAAAAAGCAATAAAAATGTTTTTCAACATAATTCCTACACAAAAGATGCAAAATGTCTAATAAAGCCTGGAGACATGTATCCTTGTTAGTTTTACTTGAAAAAGAATATTTTGTAAGTTTTGCAAAGACGCAAGTTAGTTTTTTTAATTCAATATTACAGTATAACTGTCACACCAGATATGAAAGTTATATAAACATAACTCCAAAACTGAACATGCATTATGTCTAAAAATGCCTGTAATATTGTATCTATGTGAGTTTAACCAGAATCAGGTAATTTGGAAAGGTTTACAAATACAAAAATTGGGTTTTTGTCATAATGACAGTATAGCTGCTAAATTCAATTTGACAGTTATTTAAACATATCTTCATAATAACACATGCAAATATGCCAATAACGCCTAAACAATGCATCCTTGTGAGTTTTACTCGAAACCTATGCTATTTTAAGGCTTGCCAACCCAAAAAGTAGTTTTTTCCTCAATATGACAGTAATGTTCTTAAAATCCTGAGATAATGCGAAAAAAGCAATACAAATGTTTTTCAACATAATTCCTACACCAAACATGCAAAATGTCTAATAATGCCTGGAGACATGTATCTTTGTTAGTTTTACTAGAAAACGAATCTTTTGTAAGTTTTGCAAAGACGCAAATTAGTTTTTTTAATTCAATATGACAGTATAACTGTCATACCAAATATGAAAGTTATATAAACATAACTCCAAAAGTAAAGATGCATTAAATCTAAAAATGCCTGTAAGTTTGTATCTATGTGAGTTTTACCAGAATCAGGTAATTTGGTTAAGTTTACAAATACAAAAATTAAGTTTTTCTCATAATGACAGTATAACTGCTACATTCAATTTGACAGTTATTGAAACATAACTTCCTAACCATACATGCAAAAAAGACTAATAAGACCTAAAACAAAGCGTCCTTGTGAGTGTTACTCGAAACATATGGTATTTTAAGGCTTGCAAACACTAAAAGTAGTTTTTTACTCAATATGACAGTAATATTCTTAAAATCCTGAGATAATGCAAAAAAAGCAATAAAAATGTTTTTTAACATAATTCCTACACCAATCATGCAAAATGTCTAATAATGCCTGTAATTTTGTATCTATGTGAGTTTTACCAGAATCAGGTAATTTGGTTAGGTTTACAAATACATAAATTAAGTTTTACTCAATATGACAATAAAACTACTACATTCATTTTGACAGTTATTTAAGCATCATTTCCTAACCACACATGCAAAAAGGCTAAAAAAGCCTAAAACAATGCATCTGTGTGAGTTTTACTCGAAACATATGCTTTTTTAAGGCTTGCAAACACAAAATGTAGTTTTTGACTCAATATGACAGTAATATTCTTAAAATCCTGAGATAATGCGAAATAAGCAATAAAAATTTATTAATTCCTACACAAAACATGAAAAATGTCTAATAATGCCTGGAGACTTATATCTTTGTTAGTTTTACTAGAATAAGTATCTTTTGTAAGGTTTGCAAAGACACAAGATGTTTTTTTTATTTAATATGATGGTATAATTGTCATACTAAATATGAAATTTATATAAACATAACTCCAAAACCAAACATGCAATCCGTCTAAAAATGCCTGTAATATTGAAATTGTGTGAGTTTTACTAAAATCAAGTATTTTGGAAAGGTTTACAAATACAAAAATTAGGTTTTACTCATAATGTCAGTATCACTGCCACACTCAATGTGACATAACTCCTAAACCAAACATGCTCAAAGGATAATAATGCCTGGACAATTGTATATTTGTGTGTTTTACTGGAAACAAATAATTTGTAAGGTTTGTAAAGACACAAGTTAATTTGTTTTACTCAATATGATGGTATAACTGTCATACTCCAAAACCAAACATGCATTATGTCTAAAAATGCCTGTAATATTGTATTCATGTGAGTTTTACTAAAATCAGTTATTTTTGTAAGGTTTGCAAATAAAAAATATTGTTTTTACTCACGATGACAGTATACTGTCACTCTCAAAATGACTGTTATTTAAACATGACTCCTGAATCACATGCAAATTGGTTAATAATGCCTGGAGAAATGTATTTGTGTGGGTTTTACTGGAAAAAAAATTTTTGTAAGGTTTATAAAGACACAAGTTAGTTTTGTTTTTATTTGTATAACTGTCATACTAGTTATGAAAGTTATATACACATAACTCCAAAACCAAACATGCAATCCGTTTAAAAATGCCTGTAATATTGAATTTGTGTGAATTTTACTAGAATCAAGTATTTTGGTAAGGTTTACAAATACAAAAATTAGGTTTTACTCATAATGACAGTATCACTGCCACACTCAATATGACAGTTATTTAAACATAACTCCTAAACCAAACATGCTAAATGGCTAATAATGCCTGGGGAAATGTATCTTTGTGAGTTTTACTGGAAACAAATGTTTTGTAAGGTTTGTAAAAACACACGTTGTTTTTTTTTACTCAATATGATTGGATAACTGTCATACTAAATATGAAAGTTATATACACATAACTCTGAAACCAAACATGCCTTGTGTCTAAAAATGCTTGCATTTTGAATCTATGTGAGTTTTACTAGAAACAGGTATTTTGGTAAGGTTTACAAATACAAAAATTACGTTTTACTCATAATGACAGTATAACTGCCACATTCCAAATGACTGTTTTTTTAAGCATAACTCCTAAACCAAACATGCTAAATGGCTAATAATGCCTGGAGAATGGTATATTTACTGGAAAAAACATTTTGTAAGGTTTGTAAAGACACAAGTTAGTTTTTTTTAACTCACAAAGAAAGTATAACTGTCTTACTAAATGTCAAAGTTATATAAACATAACTCCAAAACCAAACATGCATTATGTCTAAAAATGCCTGCAATGATGTATCTATGTGAGTATTACTAGAATCAGTTGTTTTTCTAAGTTTTGCAAATACAAAATATTGGTTTTACTCTCTATGACAGTATACTGTCACATTCAATCTGACAGTTATTTAAACATAACTTCTAAACCACACATGCAAATATATTAATAATGTCTGGAGAAATGTATTTTTGTGAGTTTACTGGGGAAAAAAATATTTTGTAAGGTTTTTAAAGACACAAGTTAGATTTTTTTACTCAATATGACAGAATAACTGTCATACTAAATATGAAAGTTATATAAACATACTTTCAAAACCAAACATGCATTATAATAAATAAATGATAAATGGGTTATACTTGTGTAGCGCTTTTCTACCTTCAAGGTACTCAAAGCGCTTTGACAGTATTACCACATTCACCCATTCACACACACATTCAGACACTGATGGTGGGAGCTGCCATGCAAGGGGTGAAGTGTCTTGCCCAAGGACACAACGGACGTGACTAGGATGGTAGAAGGTGGGGATTGAACCCCAGTAACCAGCAACCCTCTGATTGCTGGAACAGCCACTCTACCAACTTCGCCACGCCGTCCCATTATATCTAAAAAAGGCCTGTAATATTGTAACTAAGTGAGTTTTACTACACTTTGGTAAGGTTTACAAATACAAAAACTAAGTTTTACTCATAATGACAGTATAACTGCCACACGCAATATGACAGTTATTTAAACATAAATCCTAAACCACAAATGCTGAATGGCTATTTAAGCCTGGCGAAATGTGCCTTTGTGAGTTTTACTGGAAACAAAAAAAATTGTAATGTTTGTAAAGACACAAGTTAGTCTTTTTTTACTCAATATGACAGTATAGCTGTCTTACTAAATATGAAAGTTATATAAACATGCATTATGTCTAAAAATGCCTGTAATATATTTCACCTGAATTATGTATTTTGGTAAGGTTTACAAATAAACAAATTAGGTTTTACTCATAATGACAATATAACTGCCACAATCAAAATGACATTTATTTAAACAAAACTCCTAAAACAAACACGCTCAAAGACTAATAATGCCTGGACAAATGTATATTTGTGAGTTTTACTGGAAAACAATAATTTGTAATGTTTGTAAAGACACAAGTTAGTTTTTTTTTTACTCAATATGATGGTATAACTGTCACACTAAATATGAAAGTTATATAAACATAACTCCAAAACCAAACATGCCTTATGTTTAAAAATGCTTGAATTTTGAATCCATGTGAGTTTCACTAGAAACAGGTATTTTGGTAAGGTTTACAAATACAAAAAATAGGTTTTACTCATAATGACAGTATATCTGCCACATTCAAAATGACAGTTATTATAACATAACTCCTAAACAAAATATGCTAAATGGCTAATAATGCCTGGAGAAATGTATCTTTGTGAGTTTTACTGGAAAAAAAAAACTTTGTAAGGTTTGTTTAGACACAAGTTAGTTTTTTTTACTCAATATGATGGAAATATGCTTTATGTCAAAAAAAAATCCTGTAATATTGTATCTATGTGAGTTTTATCAGAATCAGGTATTTTGGTAAGGTTTACAAATACAAAAAATAGATTTTACTCATAATGACAGTATAACTGCCACACTCAATATGACAGTTATTTAAACATAACTCCTAAACCACACATGCAAAATGGCTAATAATGCCTGGAGACATGTATCTTTGTAAAATGTACTGGAAAAAAAATAGTTTGTTAGGGTTGTAAAGACACAAAATAGTTTTTTTTTACTCAATATGACAGTATAACTGTCGTACTAAATATGCAAGTTAAATAAACATAACTCCAAAACCAAACTTGCAGTCCGTCTAAAAATGCCTGTAATATTGAATCTATGTGAGTTTTACCAGAATCAGGTATTTTGGTAAGGTTTACAAATACAAAAATTGGGTTTTACTCATAATGACAGTATAACTGCCATGTTCAATATGACAGTTATGTAAACATAACTCCCAAACCACACTTGAAAAATGGTTAATAATGCCTGGAGAAATGTATCCTTGTGAGTTTCACTGGAAAAAAAATATTTTGTAAGGTTTGTAAAGACACAAGTTAGTTTTCTTTACTCAATATGACAGTTTAACTGTCATACTAAATATGAAAATTGTATTAACAAAACTCCAAAACCAAACGTGCAATCCGTCTAAAAATATCTGTAGTATTGAATTAATGTGAGTTTTACTAGATTAAGGTATTTTGGTAAGATTTACAAATACAAAAATTAGGTTTTACTAATAATGACAGTATAACTGCCACGCTTAATATGACAGTTATTTAAACGACACATGCGAAATGGTATATAATGCCTGGATAAATGTATATTTGTGAGTTTCACTGGAAAAAAATAAATTGTAAGGTTTGTAAAGACACAAGTTTTTTTTTTTACTCAATATGACGGTATACTGTCCTACTAAATGTGAAAGTTATATAGACATAACTTCAAAACCAAAATTTCATTTTGTCTAAAAATGCTTATAATATTGTATCTATGTGAGTTTTAGTAGAATCAGTTGTTTTTGTAAGGTTTGCAAATACAAAATTTTGGTTTTACTCACTATGACAGTATATTGTCACATTCAATCTGACTGTTAATTAAACATAAATCCTAAACCACAAATGCTAAATGGCTATTAATGCCTGGAGAAATGTGCCTTTGTGAGTTTTACTGGAAAAAATAAAACATTGTAAGGTTTGTAAAGACACAAGTTACTTTTTTTTACTCAATATGACAGTATTACTGTCATACTAAATTTGAAAGTTATATAAACATAACTCCAAAACCAAACATGCATTATGTCTAAAAATGCTTATAATATTGTGTCCATGTGAATTTTAGTAAAATCAGTTTTTTTTAAAGTTTGCAAATACAACATTTTGGTTTTACTCACAATGACAGTATACTGTCACATTCAATCCGACTGTTATTTAAACTTAAATTCGAAACCACACATGCAAAATGGCTAATAATGCCTGGAGAAATGTATCTTTGTAAAATGTACTGGAAAAAAAATAGTTTGTATGGTTTGTAAAGACACAAAATAGTTTTTTTACTCAATATAATGGTATAACTGTCTTACTAAATTTGAAAGTTTATAAACAAATCTTCAAAAACAAACATGCAATCCGTCTACAAATGCCTGTAATATTGAATCTATGTGAGTTTTACTAGAATCGGGTATTTTGTTAAGGTTTACAAATACAAAAATTAGGTTTTACTCATAATGACAGTATAACTGCCACACTCAATATAATAAATGATAAATGGGTTGTACTTGTATAGCGCTTTTCTACCTTCAAGGTACTCAAAGCGCTTTGACACTACTTCCACATTTATCCATTATCACACACAGTCACACACTGATGGAGGGAGCTGCCATGCAAGGCGCTAACCAGCACCCGTCAGGAGCAAGGGTGAAGTGTCTTGCTCAGGACACAACGGACATGACGAGGTTGGTACTAGGTGGGGATTGAACCAGGGACCCTCGGGTCGCGCACGGCCATTCTTCCACTGCGTATGACAGTTATTTAAATATAACTCCTAAACCACACATGCAAAATGGCTAATAATGCTTGGAAAAATGTATTCTTGTGAGTTTTACCGGAAAAAAAAAAATGTTTGTAAGGTTTGTAAAGACACAAGTTACTTTTTTTTTACTCAATATGACAGTATAGCTGTCTTACTAAATATGAAAGTTATATAAACATAACTCCAAACTAAAACATGTATTATGTCTAAAAATGCCTGTAATATTTTTTATACATGAGTTTTACCTGAATTATGTATTTTGGTAAGGTTTACAAATACAAAAATTAGGTTTTACTCATAATGACAATATAACTGCCACATTCAAAATGACATTTATTTAAACATAACTCCTAAACCAAACATGCTCAAAGGCTAATAATGCCTGGAAAAATGTATATTTGTGAGTTTTACTGGAAAACAATAATTTGTAAGGTTTGTAAAGACACAAGTTAGTTTTTTTTACTCAATATGATGGTATAATTGTCATACTAAATATGAAAGTTATATAAACATGACTCCAAAACCAAACATGCCTTATATTTAAAAATGCGTAATTTTTGAATCCATGTGAATTTCACTAGTAACAGGTATTTTGGTAAAGTTTACAAATACAAAAAATAGGTTTTACTCATAATGACAGTATAACTGCCACATTCAAAATGACAGTTATTTAAAGATAACTCCTAAACAAAATATGCTAAATGGCTAATAATGCCTGTAGAAAAGTATCTTTGTCAGTTTTACTGGGGAAAAAAAAAAATTGTAAGGTTTTTAAATACACTAGTTAGTTGTTGTTTTTTTACTCTATTTGACAGTATAACTGTCATAATAAATGTAAAAGTTATATAAACATAACTCCAAAACCAAACATGCATTATGTCTAAAAATGCCTGTAATATTGTATCCATGTAAGTTTTACTAGAATCATATGTTTTTGTAACTTTTGCAAATACAAAATATTGGTTTTACTCACTAGGACAGTTTTAAAAATAACTGTCACATTCAATCTGACAGTTATCTCTCCTAATCCAAACAAGCTAAATGGCTAATAATGCCTGGAGAAATGAATCTTTGTGAGTTTTGCTGGAAAAAAAATATTTTGTAAGGTTTGTAAAGACAATAGTTTTATAACTGTCATACTAAATATGAAAGTTAAATAAACATAACTCCAAAACCAAACTCGCAATCCGTCTAAAAATGCCTGTAGTATTAAATCTATGTGAGTTTTACCAGAATCAGATATTTTGGTAAGGTTTACAAATACAAAACTTGGGTCATACTCATAATGACAGTATAACTTCAATATTTGATATGACAGTTATTTAAACATAACTCCTAAACCACACATGCAAAATGGCTAATAATGCCTGGAGAAATGTATCTTTGTGAATTTTAATGGGAAAAAAAATATTTTGTAAGGTTTGTAAAGACACAATTTCCTTTTTTTAACTCAACATGACAGTATAACCGTCATACTGAATTTGAAAGTTATATAAACATAACTCCAAAACCAAACATGCATTATGTCTAAAAATGCCTGTAATATTGTATCCATGTGAGTTTTACTAGAAACAGTTGTTTTTGTAAGGTTTGCAAATACAAAATATTGGCTTTACTCACTATGACAGCATACTGTCACATTTAATCTGACAGTTATTTAAACATAACTACTAAACCACACATGCAAAATGACTAAAAACGCCTGGAGAAATGTATCTATGTGAGTTTTACTGGAAAAAAATAATTCGTAAGGTTTATAATGACACAATTTTTTTTCTTTTTACTCAATATGACAGTATTACTGTCATACTAAATGTAAAAGTAATATAATTATAACTCCAAAACCAAACATGCATTATGTCTAAAAATGCCTGTAATATTGTATCCATGAGAATTTTACTAGAATCAGTTGTTTTTGTAAGGTTTGCAAATATTACATTTTGGTTTTACTCACTATGACAGTATACTGTCACATTCAATCTGACTGTTATTTAAACATAAATTCTAAACCACAGATGCAAAATGGCTATCATAACTGGAGAAATGTATTTTTGTGAGTTTTAATGGAAAAAAACATTTTTGTAAAGTTTGTATAGACACAAGTTAGTTTTTTTTACTCAATATGATGGAAATATGCTTTATGTCTAAAAAAAATCCTGCAATATTGTATCTATAGGAGTTTTATCAGAATCAGGTATTTTGGTTAGGTTTACAAATACAAAAAATAGGTTTTACTCATAATGACAGTATAACTGCCACACTCAATATGACAGTTATTTAAACATAACTCCTAAACCAAACATGATTAATGGCTAATAATGCCTGGAGAAATGTATCTTTGTGAGTTTTACTGGAAAAAAATATTTTTTGAGGTTTAAAAAGACACAAGTTAGTTTTTTTTTACTCAATATGATGGCATAACTGTCATACTAAATATGAAAGTTATATAAACATAACTCCAAAACCAAACATGCATTATGTCTAAAAATGCCTGTAATATTGTATCTATGTGAGTTTTACCAGAATCAGGTAAATTGGTAAGGTTTACAAATACAAAAAGTAGGTTTTACTCACTATGACAGTATACTGTCACATTCAATCTGACAGTTATTTAAACATAATGTAACTCCTAAACCACACATAAAAAATGGCTAATAATCCCTGGAGAAATGTATCTTTGTGAGTTTTCCTGAAAAAAAACCAATTTGTAAGGTTTGTAAAGACACGAGTTCGTTTTTTTTTACTCAACATGATTGTATAACTGTCATACTAAATATGAAAGTTTTATAAACATAACCATAAAACCAAACATGCATTATGTATAAAAATGCCTGTAAAATTCTATATATGTGAGTTTTACCAAAATCATGTATTTTGGTAAGGTTTACAAATACAAAAAATAGGTTTTATTCATAAAGACAGTGTAACTGCCACACTCAATACGACAGTTATTTAAACATAACCCTTAAACCTCACATGCAAAATGGCTAATAATGCCTGGAGAAATGTATCTTTGTAAGTTTTACTAGAAAAAAATATTTTGTAAGGTTTGTAAAGACAAAAGTTCGTTATTTTTTACTCAATATGATGGTATGAATGTCATACTAAATATGAAAGTTATATAAACATAATTCCAAAACCAAACTCCTAAACCAAACTTGCAATATGTCTTAAACTGCCTGTAATTATGAATCTATGTGAGTTTTACCAGAATCAGGTATTTTGGTAAGGTTGACAAATACAAAGCCTGGGTTTTACTCATAATGACAGTATAACTGCAACATTTGATTTGACAGTTATTTAAACATAACTCCTAAACCACACATGCAAAATGGCTAATAATGCCTGGAGAAATGTATCTTTGTGAGTTTTACTGGGGGAAAAAAAATTGTAAGGTTTGTAAAGACACAAGTTAGTTTTTTTTACTCAATATGATTGTATAACTGTCATACTAAATATGAAAGTTGTATAAACATAACTCCAAAACCAAACATGCAATCCGTATAAAAATGTCTGTAATATTGAATCTATGTGAGTTTAACTAGAATCAGGTATTTTGGTAAGGTTTACAAATACAAAAATTAGGTTTTACTTATAATGACAGTATAACTGCCACACTCAATTTGACAGTTATTTAAACATAACTCCTAAACCACACATGCAAAATGGCAAAAAATGCCTGGAGAAATGTATCTTTGTGAGTTTTACTGGTAACAAATATTTTGTAAGGTTTGTAAAGACACAAATTAGTTGTTTGTTTTACTCAATATGATGGTATAACTGTCATACTAAATATGAAAGTTATATAAAAATAACTCCAAAACCAAACATGCAATTCGTATAAAAAGGCCTGTAATATTGTAACTAAGTGAGTTTTACTACAATCAGGTACTTTGGTAAGGTTTACAGATACAAAAACTAAGTTTTACTCATAATGACAGTATAACTGCCACACGCAATATGACAGTTATTTAAACATAAATCCTAAACCACAAATGCTGAATGGCTATTTAAGCCTGGCGAAATGTGCCTTTGTGAGTTTTACTGGAAACAAAAAAAATTGTAATGTTTGTAAAGACACAAGTTAGTCTTTTTTTACTCAATATGACAGTATAGCTGTCTTACTAAATATGAAAGTTATATAAACATGCATTATGTCTAAAAATGCCTGTAATATATTTCACCTGAATTATGTATTTTGGTAAGGTTTACAAATAAACAAATTAGGTTTTACTCATAATGACAATATAACTGCCGCAATCAAAATGACATTTATTTAAACAAAACTCCTAAAACAAACACGCTCAAAGACTAATAATGCCTGGACAAATGTATATTTGTGAGTTTTACTGGAAAACAATAATTTGTAATGTTTGTAAAGACACAAGTTAGTTTTTTTTTTACTCAATATGATGGTATAACTGTCATACTGAATATGAAAGTTATAAAAACATAACTCCAAAACCAAACATGCCTTATGTTTAAAAATGCTTGAATTTTGAATCCATGTGAGTTTCACTAGAAACAGGTATTTTGGTAAGGTTTACAAATACAAAAAATAGGTTTTACTCATAATGACAGTATAACTGCCACATTCAAAATGACAGTTATTATAACATAACTCCTAAACAAAATATGCTAAATGGCTAATAATGCCTGGAGAAAGGTATCTTTGTGAGTTTTACTGGAAAAAAATATATTTTGTAAGGTTTGTATAGACACAAGTTAGTTTTTTTTACTCATTATGATGGAAATATTCTTTATGTCTAAATCCTGCAATATTGTATCTATGTGAGTTTTATCAGAATCAGGTATTTTGGTAAGGTTTACAAATACAAAAAATAGGTTTTACTCATAATGACAGTATAACTGCCACACTCAATATGACAGTTATTTAAACATAACTCCTAAACCAAACATTATTAATGGCTAATAATGCCTGGAGAAATGTATCTTTGTGAGTTTTACTGGAAAAAAATATTTTTTAAGGTTTATAAAGACATAAGTTAGTTTTTTTTACTCAATATGATGGCATAACTGTCATACTAAAAATGAAAGTTATAAAAACATAACTCCAAAACCAAACATGCATTATGTCTAAAAATGCCTGTAATTATGTACCCATGTGAGTTTTACTAGAATCAGTTGTTTTTGTAAGGTTTGCAAATATTACATTTTGGTTTTACTCACTATGACAGTATACTGTCACATTCAATCTGACTGTTATTTAGACATAAATTCTAGACCACAGATGCAAAATGGCTAATAATAACTGGAGAAATGTATTTGTGTGAGTTTTTTTTGAAAAAAAAAAAACTTTGTAAGGTTTGTTTAGACACAAGTTAGTTTTTTTTACTCAATATGATGGAAATATGCTTTATGTCTAAAAAATCCTGTAATATTGTATCTATGTGAGTTTTATCAGAATCAGGTATTTTGGTAAGGTTTACAAATACAAAAAATAGATTTTACTCATAATGACAGTATAACTGCCACACTCAATATGACAGTTATTTAAACATAACTCCTAAACCACACATGCAAAATGGCTAATAATGCCTGGAGACATGTATCTTTGTAAAATGTACTGGGAAAAAAATAGTTTGTTAGGGTTGTAAAGACACAAAATAGGTTTTTTTTACTCAATATGACAGTATAACTGTCGTACTAAATATGCAAGTTAAATAAACATAACTCCAAAACCAAACTTGCAGTCCGTCTAAAAATGCCTGTAATATTGAATCTATGTGAGTTTTACCAGAATCAGGTATTTTGGTAAGGTTTACAAATACAAAAATTGGGTTTTACTCATAATGACAGTATAACTGCCATGTTCAATATGACAGTAACATAACTCCTAAACCACACATGCAAAATGGTTAATAATGCCTGGAGAAATGTATCCTTGTGAGTTTCACTGGAAAAAACATATTTTGTAAGGTTTGTAAAGACACAAGTTAGTTTTCTTTACTCAATTTACTCAGTTTAAGTTACTTTTTTTTACTCAATATGACAGTATTACTGTCATACTAAATTTGAAAGTTATATAAACATAACTCCAAAACCAAACATGCATTATGTCTAAAAATGCTTATAATATTGTGTCCATGTGAATTTTAGTAAAATCAGTTTTTTTTAAAGTTTGCAAATACAACATTTTGGTTTTACTCACAATGACAGTATACTGTCACATTCAATCCGACTGTTATTTAAACATAAATTCGAAACCACACATGCAAAATGGCTAATAATGCCTGGAGAAATGTATCTTTGTAAAATGTACTGGAAAAAAAATAGTTTGTATGGTTTGTAAAGACACAAAATAGTTTTTTTACTCAATATAATGGTATAACTATCTTACTAAATTTGAAAGTTTATAAACAAATCTTCAAAAACAAACATGCAATCCGTCTACAAATGCCTGTAATATTGAATCTATGTGAGTTTTACTAGAATCAGGTATTTTGTTAAGGTTTACAAATACAAAAATTAGGTTTTACTCATAATGACAGTATAACTGCCACACTCAATATAATAAATGATAAATGGGTTGTACTTGTATAGCGCTTTTCTACCTTCAAGGTACTCAAAGCGCTTTGATACTACTTCCACATTTATCCATTATCACACACAGTCACACACTGATGGAGGGAGCTGCCATGCAAGGCGCTAACCAGCACCCGTCAGGAGCAAGGGTGAAGTGTCTTGCTCAGGACACAACGGACATGACGAGGTTGGTACTAGGTGGGGATTGAACCAGGGACCCTCGGGTCGCGCACGGCCATTCTTCCACTGCGTATGACAGTTATTTAAATATAACTCCTAAACCACACATGCAAAATGGCTAATAATGCTTGGAAAAATGTATTCTTGTGAGTTTTACCGGAAAAAAAAAAATATTTTGTAAGGTTTGTAAAGACACAAGTTACTTTTTTTTTTACTCAATATGACAGTATAGCTGTCTTGCTAAATATGAAAGTTATATAAACATAACTCCAAACTAAAACATGTATTATGTCTAAAAATGCCTGTCATATTTTTTATACATGAGTTTTACCTGAATTATGTATTTTGGTAAGGTTTACAAATACAAAAATTAGGTTTTACTCATAATGACAATATAACTGCCACATTCAAAATGACATTTATTTAAACATAACTCCTAAACCAAACATGCTCAAAGGCTAATAATGCCTGGAAAAATGTATATTTGTGAGTTTTACTGGAAAACAATAATTTGTAAGGTTTGTAAAGACACAAGTTAGTTTTTTTTTACTCAATATGATGGTATAATTGTCATACTAAATATGAAAGTTATATAAACATGACTCCAAAACCAAACATGCCTTATATTTAAAAATGCGTAATTTTTGAATCCATGTGAATTTCACTAGAAACAGGTATTTTGGTAAAGTTTACAAATACAAAAAATAGGTTTTACTCATAATGACAGTATAACTGCCACATTCAAAATGACAGTTATTTAAAGATAACTCCTAAACAAAATATGCTAAATGGCTAATAATGCCTGTAGAAAAGTATCTTTGTCAGTTTTACTGGGGAAAAAAAAAAATTGTAAGGTTTTTAAATACACTAGTTAGTTGTTGTTTGTTTACTCTATTTGACAGTATAACTGTCATAATAAATGTAAAAGTTATATAAACATAACTCCAAAACCAAACATGCATTATGTCTAAAAATGCCTGTAATATTGTATCCATGTAAGTTTTACTAGAATCATATGTTTTTGTAACTTTTGCAAATACAAAATATTGGTTTTACTCACTAGGACAGTTTTAAAAATAACTGTCACATTCAATCTGACAGTTATCTCTCCTAATCCAAACAAGCTAAATGGCTAATAATGCCTGGAGAAATGAATCTTTGTGAGTTTTGCTGGAAAAAAAATATTTTGTAAGGTTTGTAAAGACACAAGTTTTATAACTGTCATACTAAATATGAAAGTTAAATAAACATAACTCCAAAACCAAACTTGCAATCCGTCTAAAAATGCCTGTGGTATTAAATCTATGTGAGTTTTACCAGAATCAGATATTTTGGTAAGGTTTACAAATACAAAACTTGGGTCATACTCATAATGACAGTATAACTTCAATATTTGATATGACAGTTATTTAAACATAACTCCTAAACCACACATGCAAAATGGCTAATAATGCCTGGAGAAATGTATCTTTGTAAATTTTATTGGGAAAAAAAATATTTTGTAAGGTTTGTAAAGACACAATTTCCTTTTTTTAACTCAACATGACAGTATAACCGTCATACTGAATTTGAAAGTTATATAAACATAACTCCAAAACCAAACATGCATTATGTCTAAAAATGCCTGTAATATTGAATCCATGTGAGTTTTACTAGAAACAGTTGTTTTTGTAAGGTTTGCAAATACAAAATATTGGCTTTACTCACTATGACAGCATACTGTCACATTCAATCTGACAGTTATTTAAACATAACTACTAAACCACACATGCAAAATGGCTAAAAACGCCTGGAGAAATGTATCTATGTGAGTTTTACTGGAAAAAAAGAATTCGTAAGGTTTATAATGACACAATTTTTTTTCTTTTTACTCAATATGACAGTATTACTGTCATACTAAATGTAAAAGTAATATAATTATAACTCCAAAACCAAACATGCATTATGTCTAAAAATGCCTGTAATATTGTATCCATGAGAATTTTACTAGAATCAGTTGTTTTTGTAAGGTTTGCAAATATTACATTTTGGTTTTACTCACTATGACAGTATACTGTCACATTCAATCTGACTGTTATTTAAACATAAATTCTAAACCACAGATGCAAAATGGCTATCATAACTGGAGAAATGTATTTTTGTGAGTTTTAATGGAAAAAAACATTTTTGTAAAGTTTGTATAGACACAAGTTAGTTTTTTTTACTCAATATGATGGAAATATGCTTTATGTCTAAAAAAAATCCTGCAATATTGTATCTATAGGAGTTTTATCAGAATCAGGTATTTTGGTTAGGTTTACAAATACAAAAAATAGGTTTTACTCATAATGACAGTATAACTGCCACACTCAATATGACAGTTATTTAAACATAACTCCTAAACCAAACATGATTAATGGCTTATAATGCCTGGAGAAATGTATCTTTGTGAGTTTTACTGGAAAAAAATATTTTTTAAGGTTTAAAAAGACACAAGTTAGTTTTTTTTTACTCAATATGATGGCATAACTGTCATACTAAATATGAAAGTTATATAAACATAACTCCAAAACCAAACATGCATTATGTCTAAAAATGCCTGTAATATTGTATCTATGTGAGTTTTACCAGAATCAGGTAAATTGGTAAGGTTTACAAATACAAAAAGTAGGTTTTACTCACTATGACAGTATACTGTCACATTCAATCTGACAGTTATTTAAACATAATGTAACTCCTAAACCACACATACAAAATGGCTAATAATCCCTGGAGAAATGTATCTTTGTGAGTTTTCCTGAAAAAAAAACAATTTGTAAGGTTTGTAAAGACACAAGTTCGTTTTTTTTTTACTCAATATGATTGTATAACTGTCATACTAAATATGAAAGTTTTATGAACATAACCCTAAAACCAAACATGCATTATGTATAAAAATGCCTGTAAAATTCTATATTTTTGAGTTTTACCAAAATCATGTATTTTGGTAAGGTTTACAAATACAAAAAATAGGTTTTATTCTTAAAGACAGTGTAACTGCCACACTCAATACGACAGTTATTTAAACATAACCCTTAAACCTCACATGCAAAATGGCTAATAATGCCTGGAGAAATGTATCTTTGTAAGTTTTACTAGAAAAAAATATTTTGTAAGGTTTGTAAAGACAAAAGTTCGTTTTTTTTTACTCAATATGATGGTATGAATGTCATACTAAATATGAAAGTTATATAAACATAATTCCAAAACCAAACTCCTAAACCAAACTTGCAATATGTCTTAAACTGCCTGTAATTATGAATCTATGTGAGTTTTACCAGAATCAGGTATTTTGGTAAGGTTGACAAATACAAAGCCTGGGTTTTACTCATAATGACAGTATAACTGCAACATTTGATTTGACAGTTATTTAAACATAACTCCTAAACCACACATGCAAAATGGCTAATAATGCCTGGAGAAATGTATCTTTGTGAGTTTTACTGGGAAAAAAAAAAAATTGTAAGGTTTGTAAAGACACAAGTTAGTTTTTTTTTACTCAATATGATTGTATAACTGTCATACTAAATATGAAAGTTATATAAACATAACTCCAAAACCAAACATGCAATCCGTATAAAAATGTCTGTAATATTGAATCTATGTGAGTTTAACTAGAATCAGGTATTTTGGTAAGGTTTACAAATACAAAAATTAGGTTTTACTTATAATGACAGTATAACTGCCACACTCAATTTGACAGTTATTTAAACATAACTCCTAAACCACACATGCAAAATGGCAAAAAAATGCCTGGAGAAATGTATCTTTGTGAGTTTTACTGGTAACAAATATTTTGTAAGGTTTGTAAAGACACAAATTAGTTGTTTGTTTTACTCAATATGATGGTATAACTGTCATACTAAATATGAAAGTTATATAAAAATAACTCCAAAACCAAACATGCAATTTGTATAAAAATGGCTGTAAAATTGAATTTATGTGAGTTTTACTAGAATCAGGTATTTTGGTAAGGTTTACAAATATAAACAATATTTTTTTACTTATATTGACAGTATAACTGCCACACTCATTATAACTTAACTCCAAAACCAAACAGGCATTATGTCTAAAAATGCCTGTAATATTGTATTCATGTGAGTTTAACTAGAATCAGTTGTTTTTGTAAGGTTTGCAAATACAAAATATTGGTTTTACTCACTATGACAGTATACTGTCACATTCAATCTGACAGTTATTTAAACAATAATCCTAAACCACAAATACAAATTGGTTATGAAATTTATCTTTGTGAGTTTTACTGGAAAAAAAATATTTTGTAAGGTTTTTAAAGACACAAGTTAGTTTTTTTTTTTACTTAATATGACAGTATAACTGTCATACTAAATATGAAAGTTATATAAACATAACTCCAAAACCAAGCATGCAATCTGTCTAAAAATGCCTGTATTATTGAATCTATGTGAGTTTTACTAGAATTAAGTATTTTGGTAAGGTTTACAAATACAAAAATTAGGTTTTACTCATAAATACAGTATAACTGCCACACTCAATATAACAGTTATTTAAACATAACTCCAAAACCAAACATGCATTATGTCTAAAATTCCTATAATATTGTATGTATTCATGTGAGTTTTTAGAATCAGTTGTTTTTGTAAGGTTTGTGAATACAACATTTTGGTTTTACTCACTTTGACAGTATACTGTCACATTCAATCTGACTGTTATTTAAACATAAATTCTAAACCACAGATGCAAAATGGCTAATAATAACTGGAGAAATTTATTTTTGTGAGTTTTACTGGAAAAAAAAAATATTTTGTAAGGTTTGTATGGACACAAGTTAGTTGTTTTACTCAATATGATCGAAACATGCTTTATGTCTAAAGAATCCTGTAATATTGTATCTATGTGAGTTTAATCAGAATCAAGTATTTTGGTCAGGTTTACAAATACAAAAAATAGGTTTTACTCATAATGACAGTATATCTGCCACAGTCAATATGACAGTTATTTAAACATAACTCCTAAACCAAACATGATAAATGGCTAATAATGCCTGGGGAAATGTATCTTTGTGAGTTTAACTGGAAAAAAAAATATTTTGTAAGGTTTGTAAAGACACAAGTTAGTTTTTTTTACTTATAATGACAGTATAACTGCCACATTCAAAATGACAGTTATACAAACATAACTCCAAAACCAAACATGCAATCCGTCTAAAAATGCCTGTATTATTGAATCTATGTGGGTTTTACTAGAATCAAGTATTTTGGTAAGGTTTACAAAAACAAAAATTTGGTTTTACTCATAAATACAGTATAACTGCCACACTCAATATAACAGTTATTTAACATAACATACCTCTTAAACCAAACATGCTAAATGGCTAATAATGCCTGGGGAAATGTATCTTTGTGAGATTTACTGGAAACAACTTACTAGAAAAATTATCTTTTGTAAGTTTTGCAAAGACGCAAGTTAGTTTTTTTAATTCAATATGACAGTATAACTGTCATACTAAATGTAAAAATTATATAAACATAACTCCAAAAATGAACATGCATTATGTCTAAAAATGTCTAAAATATTGTATCAATGTGAGTTTTACCAGAATCAGGTAATTTGGTAAGGTTTACAAATACAAAATTAGGTTTTACTCATACTGACATTATTACTGCTACATTTAGTTTACATTTACATTACTTCCTAACCACACATGCAAAAAGGCTAAAAAAGCCTAAAACAATGCATCCTTGTGAGTTTTACTCAAAACATATGCTTTTTTAAGGCTTGCAAACACAAAATGTAGTTTCTTTCTCAATATGAAAGTAATATTCCTAAAATCCTAAGGTAATGCGAAATAAGCAATAAAAATGTTTTTCAATATAATTCCTAAATTAAACATGCAACATGTCTAATAATGCCTAGAGACATGTATCTTTGTTGGTTTTACTAAAAAACATATATTTTGTAAGTTTTGCAACGACGCAAGTTAGTTTTTTTAATTCAATATGACAGTGAAACTGTCATACTAAATATGAAAGTTATATCAACATAACTACAAAACTGACCATGCATTAACTTTCATATTTAGTATGACAGTTATACAATCATATTGAGTAAAAAAAACTAAATTGTGTCTTTACAAATCTTACAAAATATTTGTTTCCAGTAAATCTCACAAAGATACATTTCTCCAGGCATTATTAGCCATTTAGCATGTTTGGTTTAGGAGTTAGGTTTAAATAACTATCAGATTGAATGTGGCAGTTATACTGTCATTATGAGTAAAACCTAATTTTTTTATATGTAAACCTTACCAAAATACTTGATTCTAGTAAAACTCACATAGATTCAATATTACAGGCAATTTTAGACGGGTTGCATGTTTGGTTTTGGAGTTATGTTTATAAAACTTTCATATTTAGTATGACAGTTATACTGTCATATTAAGTAAAAAAAACTAACTTGTGTCTTTAAAAACCTTACAAAATATTTTTTTCCAGTAAAACTCCTAAAGATACATTTCTCCAGGCATTATTAACCAATTTGCATTTGTGGTTTAGGAGTTATGTTTAAATAACTGTCAGATTGAATCTGACAGTATACTGTCATAGTGAGTAAAACCAATAGTTTGTATTTGCAAACCCTACAAAAACAACTGATTCTAGTTAAATTTACATGAATACAATATTACAGGCATTTTTAGACATAATGCATGTTTGGTTTTCGAGTATTGTTTATATAACTTTTACATTTAGTATGACAGTTATACTGTCTTTTTGATGTAAAAAAACGAACTTATGTCTTTACAAACCTTACAAAATATTTGTTTTCCCAGTAAAACTCACAAAGATGCCTTTCTCCAGGCATTATTAGCCATTTTGCATGTTTGGTTTAGGAGTTATGTTTAAAAAAAACTGTCATTTGGAATGTGGCAGTTATACTGTCATTATGAGTAAAACCCAATTTTTGTATTTGTAAACCTTACCAAAATACCTGTTTCTAGTAAAACTCACATAGATTCAAAATTCAAGCATTTTTAGACATAAGGCATGTTTTGTTTTGGAGTTATGTTTATATAACTTTCATATTTAGTATGACAGTTATACAATCATATTGAGTAAAAAAATTGTGTCTTTACAAACCTTACAAAATATTTGTGTCCAGTACAACTCACAAAGATACATTTCCCCAGGCATTATTAGCCATTTAGCATATGTTGTTTAGGAGTTATGTTTAAATACATGTGTATTGCTTTTTTCGCTTCACACTCGGCTGCGAACCTGGGATGGGAATCAGCACCTCCAAGTCCGAGTCTATGGTTCTCTCCCGGAAAAGGGTGGAGTGCCATCTCCGGGTTGGGGGGGAGATCTTGCCCCAAGTGGAGGAGTTCAAGTACCTCGGAGTCTTGTTCACGAGTGGGGGAAGAGTGGATCGTGAGATCGACAGGCAGATCAGTGCGGCGTCTTCAGTAATGCGGACGCTGTATCGATCCGTTGTGGTGAAGAAGGAGCTGAGCCGGAAGGCAAAGCTCTCGATTTACCGGTCGATCTACGTTCCCATCCTCACCTATGGTCATGAGCTTTGGGTCATGACCGAAAGGACAAGATCACGGGTACAAGCGGCCGAAATGAGTTTCCTCCGCCGAGTGGCGGGGCTCTCCCTTAGAGATAGGGTGAGAAGCTCTGTCTTTCGGGGGGAGCTCAAAGTAAAGCTGCTGCTCCTCCACATCGAGAGGAGCCAGATGAGGTGTTTCGGGCATCTGGTCAGGATGCCACCCGAACGCCTCCCTAGGAAGGTGTTTTGGGCACGTCCGACCGGTAGGAGGCCACGGGGAAGACCCAGGACACGCTGGGAAGACTATCTCTCCCGGCTGGCCTGGGAACGCCTCGGGATCCCCCGGGAGGAGCTGGACGAAGTGGCTGGGGAGAGGGAAGTCTGGGCTTCCCTGCTTAAGCTGCTGCCCCCGTGACCCGACCTCGGATAAGCGGAAGAAGATGGATGGATCGATGGATGGATGCTTTGTTCGCGTTATCTAGGATTTTAAGAACATTACTGTCATATTGAATAAAAAACTACTTTTTGTGTTTGCAAGATCTAAAAAAGCATATATTTCGAGTAAAACTCCCAAGATGCATTATGTCAGGCATTATTTGTCAATTTTCATGTGTGGTTTAGGAGTTTTGTTTAAATAACTGTCATATTGAGTGTGACACTATACTGTCATAGTGACAAAACTTATTTTTTGTTTTTACAAACCTTACAAAAACAACTGATTGTAGTAAAACTCACATGGATTCGATATAAAAGGCATTTTTAGACATTTTGCATGTTCGGTTTATATCAGGATTTTAAGAACATTACTGTTATATTGAGTAAAAAACTACTTTTTGTATTTGCAAGCCTTAAAAAATCTTATGTTTCGAGTAAATTTCACAAGTTTGCATTGTTTTAGGCATTATTAGCCTTTTTGCATGTGTGGTTTAGGAGTTCATTTTAAATAACTGCCAAATTGAATGTATCAGTTATACTGTCATTATAAGTAAAACCTAATTTTTGTATATGTACACCTTACCAAAATACCTGATTCTGGTAAAACTCACATAGATAGAACGTTACAGGCATTTTTAGACACAATGCATGTTTGATTTTGGAGTTATGTTTCTATAACTTTCATATTTAATATGACCGCTATACTGTCATATTGAGTAAAAAAAACTAACTTGTGTCTTTACAAACCTTACAAAATATTTTTTTCCAGTAATCTCACAAAGATACATTTCTCCAGGCATTATTAGCAATTTTGCATGTTTGGTTTAGTAGTTATGTTTAAATAACTGTCAGATTGAATGTGACAGTATACTGTCATAGTGAGTAAAACCAATATTTTGTATTTGCAAACCTTACAAAAACAACTGATTCTGGTAAAACTCACATAGATTCAATATCACAAGTATTTTTAGACCGATTGCATGTTTGGTTTTGGAGTTATGTTTATATAACTTTAATATTTAGTGTGACAGTTAAAATGGCATATTAAATAAAAAAAACTATCTTGTCTCTTTATAAACCTTACAAATTATTTTTTTCCAGTAAAACTCACAAAGATACATTTCTCTAGGCATTATTAGCCATTTATCATGTTTGGTTTAGGAGTCATGTTAAATAACTGTCATATCAAATGTTGCAGTTACTGTCATTATGAGTAAAACCCAATTTTTTATTTGTAAACCTTACCAAAATACCTGATTCTGGTAAAACTCACATAGATTCAATATTACAGGCATTTTTAAACGGATTGCAAGTTTGGTTTTGGTGTTATATTTATTCAACTTTTATATTTAGTATGACAGTTATACTGTCATATTGAGTACAAAAAAAGCGATCTTGTGTCTTTACAAACCTTACAAACTATTTTTTTCCAGTAAAACTTACAAAGATACATTTCTCCAAGCATTATTAGACATTTTGCAAGCATGGCTTAGGAGTTATGTTTAAATAACAGTCAGATTGAATGTGACAGTATACTGTTATAGTAGTTTTTTACTCAATATGCCAGTAATGTTCTTAAAATCCTGAGATAATGCGAAAAAAGTAATAAAAATGTTTTTCAACATAATTCCTACACCAAACATGCAACATGTCTAATAATAACTGGAGACATGTATATTTTGTTAGTTTTACTAGAAAATGTATCTTTTGTAAGTTTTGCAACGACGCAAGTTAGTTTTTTTAATTCAATATGACAGTATAACTGCCAAACTAAATGTAAAAGTTATATAAACATTACTCCAAAACTAAACATGCATTATGTCTAAAAATGCCGAAAATATTGTATCTATGTGAGTTTTACAAGAATCAGGTAATTTGGTAAGGTTTAAAAAAACAAAAATTGGGTTTTACTCATAATGACAGTATATCTGCTACATTCAATTTTGACAGTTATTTAAACATAATTTCCTAACCACACATGCAAATAGGCTAATAAAGGCTAAACCAATGCATCCTTGTGAGTTTTACTCGAAACAAATGCTATTTTAAGGCTTGCAAACACAAAAAGTAGATTTTTACTCAATATGACAGTAATGTTCTTAAAATCCTGGGATAATGTGAAATAAGCAATACAAATGTTTTTCAACTTAATTCCTCCACCAAACATGCAACATGTCTAATAATAACTGGAGACATGTATATCTTGTTAGTTTTACTAGAAAATGTATCTTTTGTAAGTTTTGCAACAACGCAAGTTAGTTTTTTAATTCAATATGACAGTATAACTGTCAAACTAAATGTAAAAGTTATATAAACATTACTCCAAAAATGAACATGCATTTTATCTAAAAATGCCTAAAATGTTGTATCTATGTGAGTTTTACCAGAATCAGGTAATTTGGCAAGGTTTACCAATACAAAAATGGTGTTTTTCTCATAATGACAGTATAACTGCTACATTCAATTTGACAGTTTTTTAAACATAACTTCCTAACCAAACATGCAAATAAATGGGTTATACTTGTATAGTGCTTTTCTACCTTCAAGGTACTTAAAGCGCTTTGACAGTATTTCCACATTCATCCATTCACACACACATTCACACACTGATGGCGGGAGCTGCCATGCAAGGCGCAAACCAGCAGCCATCAGGAGCAAGGGGTGAAAAGTCTTGCCCAAGGACACAATGGACGTGACTAAGATGGTAGAAGGTGGGGATTGAACCCCAGTAACCAGCAACCCTCCGAATGCTGGCACGGCCACTCTACCAACTTCGCCACGCCTAATAAAGCCTAAAACAATGCATCCTTGTAAGTTTTACTCGAAACATATGCAATTATAAGGCTTGCAAACACAAAAAGTACTTTTTTCCTCAATTTGACAGTAATCTTCTTAAAATCCTGAGATAATGCGAAAAAAGCAATAAAAATGTTTTTCAACATAATTCCTACACCAAACATGCAAAATGTCTAATAAAGCCTGGAGACATGTATCCTTGTTAGTTTTGCTAGAAATATAATCTTTTGTAAGTTTTCCAAAGACGCAAGTTAGTTTTTTTAATTCAATATGACAGTATAAAAGTCATACCAAATATGAAAGTTATATAAACATAACTACAAAACTGAACATGCATTATGTCTTAAAATGCCTGTAATATTGTATCTATGTGAGTTTAACCAGAATCAGGTAATTTGGAAAGGTTTACAAATGCAAAAATTGGGTTTTTGTCATAATGGCAGTATATCTGCTAAATTCAATTTGACAGTTATTTAAACATATCTTCATAATAACACATGCAAATAGGCCAATAAAGCCTAAAACAATGCATCTTTGTGAGTTTTACTCGAAACATATGCTATTTTAAGGCTTGCCAAAACAAAAAGTAGTTTTTTCCTCAAAATGACAGTAATATTCTTAAAATACTGAGATAATGCGAAAAAAGCAATAAAAATGTTTTTAACATCATTCCTACACCAAACATGCAAAATGTCTAATAATGCCTGGAGACATGTATCCTTGTTAGTTTAACTAGAAAAATAATCTTTTGTAAGTTTTGCAAAGACGCAAGTTAATTTTTTTAATTCAATATGTATAACTGTCATACCAAATATGAAAGTTATATAAACATAACTCCAAAAGTAAAGATGCATTTTGTCTAAAAATGCCTGTAATATTGTATCTATGTGAGTTTAACCAGAATCAGGTAATTTGGAAAGGTTTACAAATACAAAAATTGGGTTTTTGTCATAATGACAGTACATCTGCTAAATTCAATTTGACAGTTATTTAAACATATCTTCATAATAACACATGCAAATAGGCCAATAAAGCCTAAAACAATGCATCTTTGTGAGTTTTATTCGAAACATATGCTATTTTAAGGCTTGCCAAAACAAAAAGTAGTTTTTTCCTCAAAATGGCAGTAATGTTCTTAAAATACCGATATAATGCCAAAAAAGCAATAACAATGTTTTTCAACATAATTCCTACACCAAACATGCAAAATGTCTAATAATGCCTGAAGACATGTATCTTTGTTAGTGTTACTAGAAAAATAATCTTTTGTAAGTTTTGCAAAGACACAAGTTAGTTTTTTTAATTCAATATGAGAGTATAACCGTCATACCAAATATGAAAGTTATATGAACATAACTCCAAAAGTAAAGATGCATTAAGTCTAAAAATGCCTGTAATATTGTATCTATGTGAGTTTTACCACAATCAGGTAATTTGGTAAGGTTTTCAAAATACAAAAATTAAGTTTTTCTCATAATGACAGTAAAACTGCTACATTCAATTTGACAGTTATTTAAACATAACTTTCTAACCATACATGCAAAAAAGGCTAATAAAGCCTAAAACAATGCATCCTTGTGAGTGTTACTCGAAATATATGGTATTTTAAGGCTTGCAAACACAAAAAGTAGTTTTTTTACTCAATATGACAGTAATATTCTTAAAATCCTGAGATAATGCGAAAAAAGCAAAAAAAATGTTTTTTAACATAATTCCGACACCAAACATGTAATATGTCTAATAATGCCTGGATACATGTATCCTTGTTAGTTTTACTAGAAAAAGTATCTTTTGTAAGGTTTGCAAAGACACAAAATGTTTTTTATTTATTTAATATGACAGTATAGCTGTCATACTAAATATGAAAGTTATTTACACATAACTCCAAAATTAAACATGCATTATGTCTAAAAATGCATGTAATATTTTATATCCGTGAGTATTATCAATCCGTTATTTTGGTAAGGTTTACAAATACAAAAATTAAGGTTTTACTCATATTGACAATATAACTGCCACATTCAAAATGACAGTTATTTAAACATGACTCCTAAATCACATGCAAATTGGTTAATAATAACTGGAGGAATGTATTTTTGTGAGTTTTACTGGAAAGAAATAATTTGTAAGGTTTATAAAGACACAAGTTTTTTTTTTTATTTAATATGATGGTATAATTGTCATACTAAATATGAAAGTTATATAAACATAACTCCAAAACCAAACATGCAACCCGTCTAAAAATGCCTGTATTTTTGAATTTGTGTGAGTTTTACTAGAATCAAGTATTTTGGTAAGGTTTACAAATACAAAAATTAGGTTTTACTCATAATGACAGTATAACTGCCACATTCCAAATGACAGTTTTTTTAAACATAACTCCTATACCAAACATGCTAAATGGCTAATAATGCCTGGAGAATTGTATATTTACTGGGAAAAAAACATTTTGTAAGGTTTGTAAAGACACAAGTTAGTTTTTTTAACTCAAAAAGAAAGTATAACTTTCATACTAAATGTCAAAGTTATATAAACATAACTCCAAAACCAAACATGCATTATGTCTAAAAATACCTGCAATGATGTATCTATGTGAGTATTACTAGAATCAGTTGTTTTTGTAAGTTTTGCAAATACAAAATATTGGTTTTACTCACTATGACAGTATACTGTCACATTCAATCTGACAGTTATTGAAACATAACTCCTAATACACAAATTCAAAATGACTAATAATGCCTCGAGAAATATATCTCTGTGTATTTTTCTGGAAAAAAATATTTTGTAAGGTTTGTAAAAACACAAGTTAGTTTTTTTTACTCAATATGACAGTATAACTGTCATACTAAATATGAAAATTATAAAAACATAACTCCAAGACCAAACTTGCAATCCGTCTAAAATTGCCTGTAATATTGAATTTTACCAGAATCAGTTGTTTTTGTAAGTTTTGCAAATACAAAATACTGGTTTTACTCACTATGACAATATACAGAAATGTGCCTTTGTGAATTTTACTGGAAAAAAAAATTTAATGTTTGTAAAGACACAAGTTAGTTTTTTTTACTCCATATGACAGTATAACTGTCATACTAAATGTAAAAGTTATATAAACATATCTCCAAAACCAAACATGCATTATGTCTAAAAATGCTTATAATATTGTGTCAATGTGAGTTTTAGTAGAAACTTTTTTTTAAAAGTTTGCAAATACAAAATTTTGGTTTTACTCACAATGACAGTATACTGTCACATTCAATCCTAATGTTATTTAAACATAAATTCGAAACCACAGATGCAAAATGGCTAATAATGCCTGGAGAAATGTATTTTTGTGAGTTTTACTGGACAAAAATATTTTGTAAGGTTTGTAAAGACACAAGTTAGTTTTTTTTTACTCAATATAATGGTATAACTGTCTTACTAAATTTGAAAGTTTATAAACAAATCTTCAAAACCAAACATGCAATCCGTCTACAAATGCCTGTAATATTGAATCTATGTGAGTTTTACTAGAATCAGGTATTTTGTTAAGGTTTACAAATACAAAAATTAGGTTTTACTCATAATGACAGTATAACTGCCACACTCAATATGACAGTTACTTAAATATGACTCCTAAACCACACATATTGGCTAATAATCCCTGGAAAAATGTATCTTTGTGAGTTTTACTGGAAAAAAAAATATTTTGTAAGGTTTGTAAAGACACAAGTTACTTTTTTTTTTACTCAATATGACAGTAAGCTCTCTTACTAAATATGAAAGTTATATAAACATAATTCAAAACTAAAACATGCATTATGTCTAAAAATGCCTGTAATATTTTTTATACATGAGTTTTACCTGAATTATGTATTTTGGTAAGGTTTACAAATACAAAAATTAGGTTTTACTCATAATGACAATATAACTGCCACATTCAAAATGACATTTATTTAAACATAACTCCTAAACCAAACATGCTCAAAGGCTAATAATGCCTGGACAAATGTATATGTGTAAGTTTTACTGGAAAACAATGCTTTGTTAGGTTTGTAAAGACACAAGTTAGTTTTTTTTTACTCAATATGATGGTATAACTGTCATACTAAATATGAAAGTTATATAAACATAACTCCAAAACCAAACATGCCTTATGTTTAAAAATGCATGAATTTTGAATCCATGTGAGTTTCACTAGAAACAGTTATTTTGGTAAGGTTTACAAATACAAAAAATAGGTTTTACTCATAATGACAGTATAACTGCCACATTCAAAATGACAGTTATTTAAACATAACTTCTAAACAAAATATGCTAAATGGCTAATAATGACTGGAGAAAGGTATCTTTGTGAGTTTTACTGGAAAAAAAATATTTTGTAAGGTTTGTAAAGTCACTAGTTAGTTGTTTTTTTTACTCAATTTGACAGTATAACTAACTGTCATATTAAATGTAAAAGTTATACAAACATAACTCCAAAACCAAACATGCATTATGTCTAAAAATGCCTGTAATATTGTGTCCATGTAAGTTTTACTAGAATCATATGTTTTTGTAACTTTTGCAAATAAAAATATTGGTTTTACTCACTAGGACAGTTTTAAAAATAACTGTCACATTCAATCTGACAGTTATCTCTCCTAATCCAAACATGCTAAATGGCTAGTAATGCCTGGAGAAATGAATCTTTGTGAGTTTTGCTGGGAAAAAAATATTTTGTAAGGTTTGTAAAGACACAAGTTTTATAACTGTCATAATAAATATGAAAGTTAAATAAACATAACTCCAAAACCAAACTTGCAATCGGTCAAAAAAAGCCTGTAGTATTGAATCTATGTGAGTTTTACCAGAATCAGATATTTTGGTAAGGTTTACAAATACAAAACTTGGGTCATACTCATAATGACAGTATAACTGCAACATTTGATATGACAGTTATTTAAACATAACTCCTAAACCACACATGCAAAATGGCTAATAATGCCTGGAGAAATGTATCTTTGTGAGTTTTACTGGGAAAAAAATATTTTGTAAGGTTTGTAAAGACACAAGTTACTTTTTTTTACTCAATATAACCGTCATACTAAATTTGAAAGTTATATAAACATAACTCCAAAACCAAACATGCATTATGTCTAAAAATGCCTGTAATATTGTATCCATGTGAGTTTTACTAGAAACAGTTGTTTTTGTAAGGTTTGCAAATACAAAATATTGGCTTTACTCACTTTGACAGTATACTGTCACATTCAATCTGACTGTTATTTAAACATAGCTACTAAACCAATGTAAAATGGCTAAAAACGCCTGGAGAAATGTATCTATGTGAGTTTTACTGGAAAAAAAGAATTCGTAATGTTTATAAAGACACAAATTTGTTGTTTTTTACTCAATATGACAGTATCATACCAAATGTAAAAGTAATATAAGCATAACTCCAAAACCAAACATGCATTATGTCTAAAAATGCCTGTAATATTGTATCTATGTGAGTTTTACCAGAATCAGGTAATTTGGTATGGTTTACAAATACAAAAAGTAGGTTTTACTCACTATGACAGTATACTGTCACATTCAATCTGACAGTTATTTAAACATAATGTAACTCCTAAACCGCACATAAAAAATGGCTAATAATCCCTGGAGAAATGTATCTTTGTGAGTTTTCCTGAAAAAAAAAAAAAAAAATTGTGATGTGCGTAAAGACACAAGTTAGTTTTTTTTACTCAATATGATTGTATAACTGTCATTCTAAATATGAAAGTTGTATAAACATAACCCTAAAACCAAACCTGCATTATGTTTAAAAATGCCTGTTTCTTCATCTTACTCGTCGTCGGCGTCGCCATGGCTGTATCTTCCGCTTTCTTCTGCTTTGTCTCCTTGTTGTGTGCGCAGTTGTGCACTGCACTCTCTAAAAGCCCTGGATGTTATTGGCACACATGCATGTACAGTAGATGGCAGTATTGCCCTGTTTAAAGAGTGTCACAACATTGCTGTTTACGGCAGACAAACTGCTTTACGGTAGACGAAAACGTGACTGCTGTTGTTTTGTGTTGTTACCGCGCTGGGAGGACGTTAATGAAACTACCTAACAATAAACCCACATAAGAAACCAAGAACTCGCCCTCGATCATTCTACAGTTATAACGTGATTGGGCAGGCACGCTGTTTATATCGTGGGAAAGCAGACGTGAATACAGGCTGTCCTCACTCAGATCAGCCTGAATTTCGGGAGATTTTCGGGAGAAAATTTGTCCCGGGAGGTTTTCGGGAGAGGCGCTGAATTTCGGGAGTCTCCTGGAAAATCCAGGAGTATTGGCAAGTATGCCTAAACTACACATACAAAATGGCTAATAATGCCTGAAATAAGGCATTCTTGTGAGTTTTACTCGAAACATATGCTTTTTTAAGGCTTGCAAACACAAAAAGTATTTGGCTTCCTCTATATGACAGTAAAGTTCTTAAAATCCTGAGATAATGCGAAATAAGCAAAAACAATGTATTCTATCATAATTCCTACACCAAATAAGCAAAATGTCTAAAAATGCCTGTAATATTGAATCTGTGTGAGTTTTACTAAAATCAGTTGTTTTGGTAAGGTTTACAAATACAAAAATGAGGTTTTACTCTTTATGACAGTTATTTAAACATAACTCCATCCATCCAGCCATCCATTTTCTTCCGCTTATCCGAGGTCGGGTTGCGGGGGCTGCAGCCTAAGCAGGGAAGCCCAGACTTTCCTCTCCCCAGCCACTTCGTCCAGCTCCTCCCGGGGGATCCTGGGGCGTTCCCAGGCCAGCCGGGAGAGATAAGCTTCCCGTTTCCTGGGTCTTCCTGGGCCTCCTACCGGTCGGACGTGCCCGAAACACCTCCCTAGGGAGGCGTTCGGGTGGCATCCTGACCAGATGCCCGAACCACCTCATCTGGCTCCTCTCAAAATGGAGGAGCAATGGCTTTACTTTGAGCTCCTCCCGGATGACAGAGCTTCTCACCCTATCTCTAAGGGAGAGCCCCGCCACCCGGCGGAGGAAACTCATTTCGGCCGCTTGTACCCGTGATTTTGTCCTTTCGGCCATGACACAAAGCTCATGACCATAGGTGAGGATGGGAACGTAGATCGACCGGTAAATCGAGAGCTTTTCCTTCCGGCTCAGCTCCTTCTTCACCACAACGGATCAATACAGCGTCCGCATTACTGAAGACGCCGCACCGTTCCGCCTGTCGATCTCACGATCCACTCTTCCCTCACTCGTGAACAAGACTCTGAGGTCCTTGAACTCCTCCACTTGGGGCAAGATCTCCTCCCCAACCCGGAGATGGCACTCCACCCTTTTCCGGGCGAGAACCATGGACTCGGACTTGGAGGTGCTGATTCACATCCCAGTCACTTCACACTCGTCTGCGAACCGATCCAGTGAGGGCTGAAGATCTTGGCCAGATGAAGCCATCAGGACCACATCATCTGCAAATAGCAGAGACCTAATCCTGCAGACACGAAACCGGATCCCCTCAACGCCCTGACTGCGCCTAGAAATTCTGTCCATAAAGGTTATGAACAGAATCGGTGACAAAGGGCAGCCTTGGCGGAGTCCAACCCTCACTGGAAACGGGTCCGACTTACTGCCGGCAATGCGGACCAAGCTCTGACTCTTGCAAAGGGAGCGAACCGCCACAATAAGACAGTCCGTTACCCCATACTCTCTAAGCACTCCCCACAGGACTTCCAGGGGTAAATGGTCGAATGCCTTTTCCAAGTCCATAAAGCACATGTAGACTGGTTGGGCAAACTCCCATGCACCCTCAAGGACCCTGCCGAGAGTATAAAGCTGGTCCGCAGTTCCACGACCAGGACGTAAACCACACTGTTCCTCCTGAATCCGAGGTTCGACTATCCGGCGTAGCCTCTTCTCCAGTACACATGAATAGACCTTACCGGGAAGACTGAGGAGTGTGATCTCACGATAGTTGAAACACACCCTCTGGTTCCCCTTCTTAAAGAGAGGAACCACTACCCCGGTCTCCCAATCCAGAAGTACCGCCTCCGATGTCCACGCGATGTTGCAGAGTCTTGTCAACCAAGACAGCCCCACAGCATCCAGAGCCTTAAGGAACTCCGGACGGATCTCATCCACCCCCAGGGCGTTGCCATTGAGGAGCTTTTTAACTACCTTGGCATCCTCAGCCCCAGAAATAGGAGAGCCCACCACAGATTCCCCAGGCACTGCTTCCTCATTGGAAGACATGTTGGTGGGATTAAGGAGGTCTTCGAAGTATTCCCTCCACCGATCAATAACAGCTGCAGTAGAGGTCAGCAGCGCACCATCCTCACCATACACGTTGTTACAGTGCACTGCTGCCCCCCCCCCCCCCCCCCTTGAGCCGGCGGATGGTGGTCCAGAATCGCTTCGAAGCCGTCTGGAAGTCGTTTTCCATGGTTTCTCCAAACTGCTCCCATGTCCGAGTTTTTGCCTCTGCGACCGCTGAAGCCGCACTTCGCTTGGCCTGTCGGCTGCCTCTGGAGTCCCACGAGCCAAAAGGACCCGATAGGCTCTTTCTTCAGCTTGACGGCATCCCTCACTGCTGGTGTCCACCAGCGGGTTCTAGGATTACCGCCACGACAGGCACCAAACTCCTTGCGGCCACAGCTCCAATCAGCCGGCTCGACAAGAGAGGCACGGAACATGGTCCACTCAGACTCAATGTCCAGCGCCTCCCTCGTGACATGTTCAAAGTTCTTTCGGAGGCGTTCCCAGCAAACCCTCACAATGCGTTTGGGCCTGCCAGGTCTGTCAGGCATCCTCCCCCACCATCGCAGCCAACTCACCACCAGGTGGTGATCGGTAGAAAGCTCCGCCCCTCTCTTCCCCCGAGTGTCCAAAACATGAGACCGCAAATCCGATGACACAACTACAAAATCGATCATGGAACTGCGGCCTAGGGTGTCCTGGTGCCAAGTGCACATATGGACACCCTTATGTTTGAACTTGGTGTTTGTTATTGACAATCTGTGACGAGCACAAAAGTCCAATAACAAAACACCACTCGGGTTCAGATCCGGGCGGCCATTCTTCCCAATCACGCCTCTCCAGGTTTCACTGTTGTTGCCAAGATGAGCGTTGAAGGCCCCCAGTAGAACGAGGGAATCACCCGGTGGAGCACTTTCCAGTACTCCCTCGAGTGAATCCAAAAAGGGTGGGTACTCTGAGCTGCCGTTTGGCGCGTAAGGCCAAACAACAGTCAGGACCCGTCCCCCCACCCGAAGGCGGAGGAAAGCTACCCACTGGTCCACTGGGTTGAACTCCAACGTGCAGGCTTTGAGCCGGGGGGCAACAAGAATTGCCACCCGAGCCCGTCGCCTCTCAACGCAAGCATTATAACTCCAAAACAACAAATGCTAATAATGCTTGGAAAAATGTATCTTTGTTAATTTTACTAGAATAATAATCTTTTGTAAGGTTTGCGGACACAAGTTTTTTTTTTTTTACTCAATATGACAGTATAACTGTCATACTAAATATGAAAGTTGTATAAACATATCTCCAAAACCAAACATGCAATCCCTCTAAAGATGCCTGTATTATTGAATCTATGAAAAATAGTTTTTTTACTCAATATGACAGTATAACTGTCATACTAAATCCATCCATTTTCTTCCGCTTATCCGAGGTCGGGTTGCGGGGGCAGCAGCCTAAGCAGAGAAGCCCCAGCCACTTTGTCCAGCTCTTCTCGGGGGATCCCGAGGCGTTCCCAGGCCAGCCTGAGACATAGTCTTCCCAATGTGTCCTGGGTCTTCCCCGTGGCCTCCTGCCGATCGGACTTGCCCTAACGAAAAAAGCAATAAAAATGTATTCAAACATGTGAAATGTCTAAAAATGCCTGTAATATTGAATCTATGTGAGTTTTACTAGAATCAGTTGTTTATGTAAGGTTTGCAAATACAAAAATTTGGTTTTACACATAATAACAGTATAACTGCCACATTCAATATGACAGTTATTTAAACATATTTCCTAAACCACACGTGAAAAATGTCTAATAATGCCTGGAAAACATTATTTTTGTGAGTTTTACTGGAAAAACATAGTTTGTAATGTTTGTAAAGACACAAGTTAGTTTTACTCAAGATGACAGTATAACTGTCATAATACATATGAAAGTTATATAAACATAATTCCAAAACCAAACATGCATTATGTCTAAAAATACCTGTAAAATTGTATCCATGTGAGTTTTACTAGAATCATTTTTTTTTGTCGTTACTAAATCCATCCATTTTCTTCCGCTTAACCGAGGTCGGGTTTGGGGGGGCAGCAGCCTAAACAGAGAAGCCCAGACTTCCCTCTCCCCAGCCACTTCTTCCAGCTCTTCTCGGGGGATCCTGAGGCGTTCCCAGGCCAGCCGGGAGACATAATCTTCCCAATGTGTCCTGGGTCTTCCCCGTGGCCTCCTGCCGGTCGGACTTGCCCTAAACACCTCCCTCGGGAGGCGTTCGGGTGGCATCCTGAGCAGATGCCCGAACCACCTCATCTGGCTCCTCTCAATGTGGAGGAGCAGCGCTTTACTCTGAGTTCCTCCCGGATGACAGAGCTTCTTATCCTATCTCTAAGGGAGAGACCCGCCACCCGGCGGAGGAAACTCAATTTGGCCGCTTGTACCCGGGATCTTGTGTTTTCGGTCATAACCATGACCATGGGTGCAGGATGGGAATGTAGATCGACCGGTAAATTTAGAGCTTTTAATTCTGGCTCAGCTCCTTCTTCACCACAATGGATGGATATAGCGTCCTCATTACTGAAGACGCCGCACCGATCCGCCTGTGGATCTCATGATCCACTCTTCCCTCACTCGTGAACAAGACTCCTAGGTACTTGAACTCCTCCACTTGGGGCCATCTAGTATGTGCCATCGCCTCCTCAACTTGGAAATGGCACCCCACCTTTTACCGGGCGAGAACCATGGACTCGGACTTGGAGGTGCTGATTCTCATCCCAGTCGCTTCATACTCGGCCATCCAATGAGAGCTGGAGATCCTGGCCAGTTGAAGCCATCAGGACAACATCAACTGCAAAAAGCAGAGACCTAATCCTGCAACCACCAAACCGGATCCCCTCAACGCCATGACTGCAATTCTGTCCATAAAAGTTAACAACAGAATCGGTGACACTGATCATAACCGCCACAATCAGACAGTCCGATACCCCATACTCTTGTCTTTGAGCCGGGGGGACAACAAGAATTGCCACCCCAGCCTCTCATTGCTTGCAACGCCATAGTGGAAGACTGTCGAGGGAACAGGTTTCTGTACCTCGCACCTCGCACACCAGCTCAGGCTCCTTCCCTCCCAGCGAGGTGACATTTCACGTCAGAAGAGCTAGCTTATGTAGCCGATGATCGGACCGCCAAGTGCCCTGCCTTCGGCTGCCGCTCAGCTCACACTGCACCCGACCTCTATAACCCAGCCCATGAATGGTGAGCCCATTGGAGGAGGGAACCACGTTGCTTCATTGAGCTGAGCCAGCCAACAGGCGCTCACCATCGTGCCCCACCTCTGGGCCTGGCTCCACAGGGGAGCCACGGTGACCCGCGTCCGGGCGAGGAAAAATCTAGGACCTCGATTTGTACTTTTCATAAAGGTCTTTGAGCTGCTCTTTGGCTGATCCCTCACCAAGGACCTATTTGTCTTGGGAGAGCCTACGAGGGGGCATAGAAGCCCACAAACAGCATAGCTCCTAGGATCAGTGGGACACGCAAACTCCTCTACCACGATAAGGTGGCGGCTCAGAAAGGAGGTTATATAAACATAACTCCAAAACCAAACATTCATTATGTCTAAAAATGCCTAAAATATTGTATCTGTGTGACTTTTACTAGAATGAGTTGTTTTTGTAAGGTTTGTAAATACAAACATTTGGTTTTACTCACTATGGTAAATGGGTTATACTTGTATAGCGCTTTTCTACCTTCAAGGTACACAAAGCGCTTTGACACTATTTTTCCATTCATCCATTCACACACACACACTGATGGCGGGAGCTGGCATGCAAGGCCCTAACCACAACCCATCAGGAGCAAGGGTAAAGTGTCTCCCTCAAGGACACAACGGACGTGACGAGGTTGGTAGAAGGTGGGGATCGAACCAAGAACCCTCAGGTTGCTGGAATGGCCACTCTCCCAACTGCGCCACGCCTTCCCCATGTATACTGTCTCTGTCTCTGTATCTGACATTTATTTAAAAACCACACATGCAAAATGGCTAATAAGAGAAATGTATCTTTGTGAGTTTTACTGGAAAAAAATATTTTGTAAGGTTTGCAAAGACACAAGTCTTTTTTTTTTTTTTTTACTTAATATGACAGTATAACTGTCATACTAAATATGAAAAGTTATAAACCTAACTCCAAGGTGAATTTTACTAGAATCAGGAGGTTTATAAGGTTTAAAAATACAAAAATTAGGTTTTACTCATAATGACAGTAAAACTGTCACACGCAATATGACAGTTATTTAAAAACTCCTAATCCACACAAGCAAAATGGCTATTGATGCCTGAAATAATGCATCCTTAGGAGTTTTCCTCGAAACATATGCTTTTTTAAATCTTGCAAACACAAAAAGTAGTTTTTTACTCAATATGACAGTAATGTTCTTAAAATCCTGAGATAATACGAAAAAAGCAAAAAAAAAAAATGTATTCCATTATAATTCCTAAACCAAACATGCAAAATGTGTAAAAATGCCAGTAATATTGAATCAATGTATGTCTTACTAGAATCAGTTGTGTTTGAAAGGTTTGCAATTAGAAAAATTAGGGTGACAGTAAATTAAACATAACTCCTAAACTACACAGAACAATGAGCTAATATCCATCCATCCATCCATCCATCTATCCATCCATCCATCTTCTTCCGCTTATCCGAGGTCGGGTCGCGGGGGCAGCAGCCTAAGCAGGGAAGCCCAGACTTCCCTCTCCCCAGCCCCTTCGTCCAGCTCCTCCCGGGAGATCCCGAGGCGTTCCCAGGCCAGCCGGGAGACATAGTCTTCCCAACGTGTCCTGGGTCTTCCCCGTGGCCTCCTACCGGTCGGACGTGCCCTAAACACCTCCCGAGGGAGGCGATCGGGTGGCATCCTGACCAGATGCCCGAACCACCTCATCTGGCTCCTCTCGATGTGGAGGAGCAGCGGCTTTACTTTGAGCTCCCCCCAGATGACAGAGCTTCTCACCCTATCTCTAAGGGAGAGCCCCGCCACCCGGCGGAGCTAATATTGCATGAAATAATGCATTCTTGTGAGTTTTACTCGAAACATATGCTTTTTTAAGGCTTGCAAACACAAAAAGTAGTTTTTTACTCAATATGACAGTAATGTTCTTAAAATTCTGAGATAATGCGAAAAAAGCAATAAAAATGTATTCAATCATAATTTCTAAACTAAAAATTGCAAAATGTGTAAAAATGCCTGTATTATTGAATCCATGTGAGTTTAACTAGAATCAGTTGTTTTAGTAAGGTTTGCAAGAGCAAAAAATAGGTTTTACTCTTTATGAAAGTAAACTGTCACACTCAATATGACATTTATTGAATCATAACTCCTAAACTACACATGCAAAATGTCTAATGATGCCTCAAATAATGCATTCTACGGAGTTTTACTCGAAACATGTGCTTTTTCAAATCTTGCAAGCAAAAAGTAGTTTTTACTCAATATGACAGTAATGTTCTTAAAATTCTGAGATAATGCGAAAAAAGCAATAAAAATGTATTCCAACATAATTCCTAAACCAACAATGCAAAATGTCTAAAAATGCCAGTAATATTAAATCCATGTGAGTTTCACTAGAATCAGTTGTTTTAGTAAGGTTTGCAAGAGCAAAAATTATGTTTTACTCTTTATGAAAGTAAACTGTCACACTCAATATGACAATTTTTTAATCATAACTCCTAAACCACTCATGCAAAATGGCTAATAATGTTTGAAATAATGGATCCTTGGGAGTTTTCCTCGAAACATATGCTTTCTTAAGGCTTGCAAACACAAAAAGTATTTTTTACTCAATATGACAGTAATGTTCTTAAAATCCTGAGATAATGCGAAAAAAGCAATAAAAATGTATTCAATCATAATTTCTAAACTAAACATGCAAAATGTGTAAAAATGCCTGTATTATTGAATCCATGTGAGTTTTACTAGAATCAGTTGTTTTAGTGAAGTTTGCAAAAACAAAAATTAAGTTTTACTCTTTATGAAAGTAAACTGTCACACTCAATATGACAGTTTTTTAATCATAAATCCTAAACTACTCATGCAAAATGGCTAATAATGTTTGAAATAATGGATTCTTGGGAGTTTTCCTCGAAACTTATGCTTTCTTAAGGCTTGCAAACACAAAAAGTATTTTTTTTACTCAATATGACAGTAATGTTCTTAAACTCCTGAGATACTGCGAAAAAAGCAATAAAAATGTATTCAATCATAATTTCTAAACTAAACATGCAAAATGTGTAAAAATGCCTGTATTATTGAATCCATGTGAGTTTAACTAGAATCAGTTGTTTTAGTAAGATTTGCAAACACAAAAATTAGGTTTTACTCTTTATGAAAGTAAACTGTCACACTCAATATGACATTTATTTATTCATAACTCCTAAACTACACATGCAAAATGTCTAATGATGCCTCAAATAATGCATTCTACGGAGTTTTACCCGAAACATATGCTTTTTCAAATCTTGCAAACACAAAAAGTAGTTTTTTACTCAATATGACAGTAATATTCCTAAAATACTGAGATAATGCAAAAAAAGCAATGAAAATACATTCAATCATATTTCCTAAATCTAACATGCAAAATGTGTAAAAATGCCTGTAATATTGAATCCATGTGAGTTTTACTAGATTAGGTTGTGTTTGAAATTTTTGCAAATACAAAAATTAGGTTTTTTTCACCATGACAATGTACACTCAATATGACAGTAAAATAAACATAACTCCTAAACTACACTTAAAAATGAGCTAATATTGCCTGAAATAATGCATTCTTGTGAGTTTTACTCGAAACATATGCTTTCTTAAGGCTTGCAAACACAAAAAGTATTTTTTTTACTCAATATGACAGTAATGTTCTTAAAATCCTGAGATAATGCGAAAAAAGCAATAAAAATGTATTCAATCATAATTTCTAAACTAAACATGCAAAATGTGTAAAAATGCCTGTATTATTGAATCCATGTGAGTTTAACTAGAATCAGTTGTTTTAGTAAGGTTTGCAAACACAAAAATTAGGTTTTACTCTTCATGAAAGTAAACTGTCACACTCAATATGACATTTATTTATTCATAACTCCTAAACTACACATGCAAAATGTCTAATGATGCCTCAAATAATGCATTCTACGGAGTTTTACTCGAAACATATGCTTTTTCAAATCTTGCAAACAAAAAGTAGCTTTTTACTCAATATGACAGTAATATTCCTAAAATACTGAGATAATGCGAAAAAAGCAATGAAAATATATTCAATCATATTTCCTAAATCAAACATGCAAAATGTGTAAAAATGCCTGTGATATTGAATCCATGTGAGTTTTACTAGATTAGGTTGTGTTTGAAATTTTTGCAAATACAAAAATTAGGTTTTTTTCACCATGACTCAATATGACAGTAAATTAAACATAACTCCTAAACTACACTTAAAAATGAGCTAATATTGCCTGAAATAATTTATTCTTGTGAGTTTTACTCGAAACATATGCTTTTTTAAGGATTGCAAACACAAAAAGTAGTTTTTATTCAATATGACAGTAATGTTCTTAAAATTCTGAGATAATGCGAAAAAAGCAATACAAATGTATTCCAACATAATTCCTAAACCAACAATGAAAAATGTCTAAAAATGCCTGTAATATTAAATCCATGTGAGTTTTACTAGAATCAGTTGTTTTAGTAAGGTTTGCAAAAACAAAAATTAGGTTTTACTCTTTATGAAAGTAAACTGTCACACTCAATATGACAATTTTTTAATCATAACTCCTAAACTACTCATGCAAAATGGCTAATAATGTTTGAAATAATGGATCCTTGGGAGTTTTCCTCGAAACATATGCTTTCTTAAGGCTTGCAAACACAAAAAGTATTTTTTACTCAATATGACAGTAATGTTCTTAAAATCCTGAGATAATGCAAAAAAAGCAATAAAAATGTATTCAATCATAATTTCTAACTTAAACATGCAAAATGTGTAAAAATGCCTATTATTGAATCCATGTGAGTTTTACTAGAATCAGTTGTTTTAGTAAGGTTTGCAAAAACAAAAATTAGGTTTTACTCTTTATGAAAGTAAACTGTCACACTCAATATGACAGTTTTTTAATCATAACTCCTAAACTACTCATGCAAAATGGCTAATATTGTTTGAAATATTGGATCCTTGGGAGTTTTCCTCGAAACATATGCTTTCTTAAGGCTTGCAAACACAAAAAGTATTTTTTTACTCAATATGACAGTTATGTTCTTAAAGTCCTGAGAAAATGCGAAAAAGGCAATAAAAATGTATTCAATCATAATTTCTAAACTAAACATGCAAAATTTGTAAAGATGCCTGTAATATTGAATCCATGTGAGTTTTACTAGAACCGGTTGTGTTTGAAATTTTTGCAAATAAAAAAAATTAGGTTTTTTTCACCATGACAAGTACACTCAATATAACAGTAAATAAACATAACTCCTAAACTACACATAAAAATGAGCTATTATTGCCTGAAATAATGCATTATTGTGAGTTTTACTCGAAACATATGCTTTTTTTAAGGCTTGCAAACACAAAAAGTAGTTTTTTACTCAATATGACAGTAATGTTCTTAAAATCCTGAGATAATGCGAAAAAAGCAATAAAAATGTATTCCAACATAATTCCTAAACCAACAATGTAAAATGTCTAAAAATGCCTGTAATATTAAATCCATGTGAGTTTTAGTAGAATCAGTTGTTTTTGTAAGGTTTGCAAATACAAAAAATAGGTTTTACTCTATATGAGAGTATACTGTTACATTTAATATGACAGTTATTTAAACATAACTCCTAAACTACAAATGCTAAATGGCTAATGATGCCTGAAATAATGCATCCTTAGGAGTTTTACTCGAAAAATATGCTTTTTTAATCCTTGCAAACACAGAAAGTAGTTTTTACTCAATGTGACAGTAATATTCTTATAATCCTGAGATAATGCGAAAAAAGCAATAAAAATGTGTTCCATCATAATTTCTAAACCAAACATGCAAAATGTGTAAAAATGCCTGTTATATTGAATCCATGTGAGTTTCACTAGTATCAGTTGTTTTTGTAAGGTTTTCAAATACAAAAAATAGGTTTTACTTACTATGACAGTTATTTAAACTCCATGTATCTTTGTGAGTTTTACTAGAAAAAATATATTTTGAATGTTTACAAAAACAAAAGTTAGTTTTTTTTTACTCAATATGATAGTATAACTGTCATACTAAATCCATCCGTTTTCTTCCGCTTATCCGAGGTCGTGTTGCGGGGGCTGCAGCCTAAGCAGAGAAGCCCAGACTTCCCTATCCCCAGCTACTTCGTCCAGCTCCTCTCGGGGGATCCCGAGGCGTTCCCAGGCCAGCCAGCTGATATAATCTTCCCAATGTGTCCTGTGTCTTCCCCGTGGCCTCCTGCCGTTTGGACTTGCCTTAACGAAAAAAGCAATACTAATGTATTCAAACACAACTCCTAAACAAAACATGTAAAATGTCTAAAATGCCTTTAATATTGAATCTATGTGAGTTTTACAAGAATCAGTTGTTTTTGTAAGGTTTGCAAATACAAAAATTAGGTTTTACACTTAACTTTATAACTCAATATGTGTGGCAGTTATACTACCACACTCAAAATGACAGTTATTTAAGCATAACTCCTAAACTACACATGACCATTTTCTAATAATGCATGAAGAAATGTATCTTTGTGAGTTTTACTAGTAACATTTTCTTTTGTAAGGTTTGCAAAGACACGAGTTAGTTTTTTTTTACTCACTTTGACAGTATACTGTCACACTCAATTTCAGTTATTTAAACATAACTCCTAAACCACACATACAAAATGGCTAATAATGTCTGTAGAAATGTATCTTTGTGAGTTTTACTGGGAAACAATATTTTGTAAGGTTTGTAAAGACACAAGTTACTTTTTTTTTACTCAATATAACAGTATAACTGTCATACTATATATGAAAGTTATATAAACATAACTTCAAAACTACACATGAACATTTTCTAATAATGCATGAAGAAATGTATCTTTGTGAGTTTTACTAGTAACATTTTCTTTTGTAAGGTTTGCAAAGACACAAGTTAGTTTTTTTTACTCAATATAACAGTATAACTGTCATACTATAAACACAAGTTATATAAACATAACTCCAAAACCAAACATGCATTATGTCTAAAAATTCAGCACTGCAACTACACATGCACCGGATTTAAACCAAATGTCCCTGCTGCTGAGATCCGAGTTGCAGGGCTGGCCACCACGCCAACATCATCCAGGGCTCCAGAAACATTTGTAGGTCAATGCCCCACAATACAAGTAGATGCTGGAGGCACTATTCTGCCAGGACTTTTAGACACCGGGTCCCAAGTGACGCTAATGTCCGAAAGCCTATTTAATGCTCACTTTACCGAAGCTAAGCTCGAAAGGACCCCTACCCTTTTTCGTCTAAGAGCAGCTAATGGCCTGGAAATCCCCTATATCGGCTATGCGGTTCTTGATTTTGAGGTAGAGGGTGTTAAAGTTCCCGAAAGAGGAGTAGTAATTGTTGCGGATCAAAACTGTACACACCCCTTCATAATAGGTATGAATCTAATCGTGGGTTGTTGGGATGCCGTTTTTAAATGTCCTAAGACCTCTACTCTTCGGCATCTTCAAAAGCAAAAGGTGTGGAGGGAAGCTTTTGCTACATGTTCCCGTATAGAAGCTGTTGCTGCTGAAGATGGCTTGCTAGGCCACGTGAGATTGGCCTCGAAGACTAGTATTACATATCCCCCAAAGGAGATGTTGGTGCAGGGCTAACTACTGCGCCCTGCCACGCTAAACTGCCGGTGCAGTTGGCGTGGCAAAATCACTGGTCGTGGTGAACAGAGGTAGGCTGCCCCTCCGTGTTTATAACCCCCATTCCTACAGTATTTCCTTAAAACGATTTGAGAAGCTAGGGCAGCTGTTCTGTGTTGATGATAGTGATGTGCATGGAGCTGAGGATCTGTGTTTATATCTAGTAGAGGAGGGTGTGGTAGAAGTGTCACTCATTGATGCCACAGCCCAAACCAATCCAGAACTGTCCCCAGATGTTAGGGATTTGAGTGATAAGCCGGATCTGTCTGAGCAGCAACAGGTGCAGCTACGCGCCCTGCTGGCGAAGTGGGAGAAGGTGTTTGCACAACATGAGGACTTTGGAAGGACCAGTGTTGTGCAACACAGGATACTGACTGGAGATTCCGCCCCTACCAGGGAGAGATACCGACCCATCCCGCCTCTGTTGCATAAGGAAGTGAAGACACTGCATGCTTTCAGGTATGCTTGAACAGAGAGTGATAAAGGAAAGCTGCAGTCCCTGGGCAGCGCCTATAGTGTTAGTCCGCAAAAAGGATGGGAGTTGGCGCTTTTGTGTAGACTACCGGAGGTTAAACTCAGTTACACATAAAGACGCCTTTCCGTTCCCCTGAATCGAAGAGACCCTAACTGGTCTGAGCAAATCTGAATGGTTTTCGACCTTAGACCTCGCTAGTGGGTATTGGCAAGTGGAGGTGCACCCGGACGATCGTGAAAAGACTGCATTTACAACTCTCCTCGGACTGTTCGAGTTTGAACGCATGCCATTTGGTCTATGCAATGCACCTGCCACTTTCCAACGGCTTATACATCATTGTTTGAATGGTCAAATAGCGGAATCATTGTTGGTTTATCTTGATGACATAATAATTTTTTCTGTTGATTTCACTGCCCATCTACAGCACCTGGACCAGGTGTTTGAACGGTTGCAGCGACATGGACTTAAACTCAAGCCCTCTAAGTGCAAGCTCTTTCAGCGTGAGGTGAAATTCTTGGGACACGTGGTGGATCGGGATGGAGTGAGACCGGACTCAGGTAAAATTAAGGCAGTACCGCTCCGACCACTGTCAAGGAAGTGAGAGCGTTTCTTGGATTGGCAGGCTATTACCAACGTTTTGTGGCTGGGTTTGCTAAAATAGCCCGTCCCCTAAATAAATGTCGGTGGGACGTCCTCACTGGCCGTCCCACCGACAAGAAGGCACAGGCCCACAAATTAGTGTGGACACCAGAGTGTCAGACGTCCTTTGAAGAGCTAAAAAAGGCTTTGACCGACAGTTGCCTGCCCGCTATGCAGACGAGAGTTCCCCCCGTTGCAGGGACTGACAACGATAATGTATGGGGGGGATGTGATGGGACACAAGTAGGGGATTTTATTTTTTTTGTTTCATTGTCATGCATGTCTGAGTGTTTTTATTGTTGTAGATTTTAATTGCATGTTTTTACATTTTACAATTTGATTGCATGTTTTGACACTTTGAGGACTTTGACTGTATTTTTAATTGCATAAGTTTATTCCTTGTGGACTTTGCTGGCATTTTAAGACGTTGCCCCTTTTAGCTTGTTGCCCCTGACAACCAAAGTGCCCAATCGAACGGCACCTGAAATCAGACGCACCTGTGGAGCATTAGGGCTGCACACATTTAAAAAGGAGCGACCAGGAGGATCGTCAGGCTTGACAAGGAGGACCGGGTGAACGCGCGCAGGTTGAGAAGGAATCCCCAAGACTACCCAGCAGACCCGCAGGCTACCGAAAAGAACCCCCAGAATCCCACAATACGCAGGGGCAGAGGAAACTCTGACTCCAAAGTAAGTGTCGTGCCTTGTGGATTTGCAGGGGTATTTAACTGCCTTGGGCTGTGGGCTTGTGGCTCGTGTGTTGTGCGCTGGCTGTGTGGTTCTGTGAGCAGGAGCAATCGAACACGATTCATAAACCAAAGATGTATTATGTCTAAAAATGCCTGTAATATTTTATCCATGTGAGTTTTACTACAATCAGTTGTTTTTGTAAGGTTTGCAAATACAACAATTAGGTTTTACACATAATGACAGTATAACTGCCACACCCAATCAGTAGTTTTTTACTCGATTTGACTAATATTTTTACAATCCTGAGAATGCAAAAAAAGCAATAAAAATGTATTGCAACATAATTCCTAAACCAACAATGCAAAATGTCTAAAAATACCTGTAATATTAAAACTATGTGACAATTACTGTAATCAGTTGTTTTTGAAAGATTTGCAAATACAAAAATTAGGTTTTACGCATAGACATATAACTGCCACCTAAATATGACAGTTGTTTAAAACATATCTCCTAAACCACACATGCAAAGTGGCTAATAATGCCTGGAGGAATGTATCTTTGTGAGTTTTACTAGAATAATGATCTTTTGTAAGGATTGCAAAGACACAAGTTAGTTTTTTTTACTCAATATGACAGTTTTACTGTCATACTAAATATGAAAGTTATATAAACATAACTCTAAAACCAAACATGCATTATGTCTAAAAATGCCTGTAATATTGTATCCATGTGAGTATTACTAGAATCAGTTGTTTTTGTAAGGTTTGCAAATACAAAAATTAAGTTTTACTCACTATGCCAGTTATTTAAACATAACTCCTAAACAACAAATGCAAAATGGCTAATAATGCCTGGAGATGTATCTTTGAGTTTTACTAAAATGTTCTTTTGTAAGGTTTGCAAAGACACAAGTTAGCTTTTTTTACTCAATATGATAGTATCACTGTCATACTAAATAAGAAAGTTGTATAAACATAATTTCAAAACTACACATGCAATCCGTCTAAAAATGCCTGTAATATTGAATCTATGTGAGTTTTACCAGAATCAGGTATTTTGGTAAGGTTTACAATTACAAAAATTAGGTTTTACTCATGACAGTATAACTGCCACATTCAATATGGCAGTTATTTAAACATAACCCCTAAACCACATGCAAAAAGGCTTATATTGCCTGGAGATGTATCTTTGTGAGTTTTACTAGAAAACATATAATTTGTAAGGTTTTTTAAAGACACAAGTTAGTTTTTTTTACTCAATATAATAGTATAACTGTCATACTAAATGTATCCATTTTCTTCCGCTTATCCGAGGTCGGGTTGCGGGGGCAGCAGCCTAAGCAGAGAAGCCCAGACTTCCCTCTCCCCAGCCACTTCGTCCAGCTCTTCTCGGGGGATCCCGAAGCGTTCCCAGGCCAGCCGGCTGACATAGTCTTCCCAATGTGTCCTGGGGCTTCCCTGTGGCCTCCTGCCGGTCGGACTTGCCCTAACGAAAAAAGCAATTAAAATGTATTCAAACACAACTCCTAAACCAAACATGTGAAATGTCTAAATGCCTGCAATATTGAATCTATATGAGTTTTACTAGAATCAGTTGTTTTTGTAAGGTTTGCAAATACAAAAATTAGGTTTAACACTTAATGACAATATAACTGCCATACTCAATTTGACAGTTATTAAAACATAACTCCTAAACTACACATGAACATTTTCTAATAATGCATGAAGAAATGTATCTTTTGTGAGTTTTACTAGTAACATTTTCTTTTGTAAGCATTGCAAAGACACAAGTTAGTTTGTTTTACTCACTATGACTTTACTGTCACACTCAATATGACAATTATTTAAACATAAATCCTAAACCGCACATGCAAAATGGCTAATAATGCCTGTAGAAATGTATCTTTGAGTTTTACTGGGAACAATATTTTGTACGGTTTGTAAAGACACAAGTTAGTTGTTTTTTCTTTACTCAATATGACAGTATTACTGTAATACTAAATATGAAAGTTATAT